>NC_045165.1:18760950-18775950 GCF_900700415.2 Clupea harengus
TCTCCTCTTTCCTCCCAGCCCATCATGGCTGCATAAAGACCTTGATTAAGACCACATCTCCAGCTGATATGTCCGTACTTAATGTATTTACTACAGCCTCAGAAACTGTACAGCCAAACTCTACTACACTAATTTCCACATCAGGATTTGCTGGTCATTCTCAATTCAGCCCTGCCATCCCAAACCAACTGTACCGAACGACAGCAAAGCACAGTAATGAAAACGCAGAATGCAACCGATTAAGATGCTGGCGGGGCCTAAGAGGAAGTCTCCAAACTTTTTGTTTTGTTTTCTAGATGTCTTATGGGAGTCGGGGAGAGAGAGAGAGAGAGAGAGAGAGACATCGGGGGACTGCTCGGTCATTCTGGGCATGTTTGGCGGAACGCTGCGAAAAGTCTATTTTGGCCGTCATCAATCTTTTGATTACTTACACGCCAGCTCCCACACAGAAGCTAGCGGACGCCACAGCCAGTTAATAATTCTATCCATTTTCGGGGGAAGCGCTCGTATCATTTATTATGTTCCCTATCTCATCAGCTGTCTAATAACTCCCATCATCGCTGGGCAGCGCCGGGCCCGCTCACGTAGTCAGATAAAGTGCCGCGCTACAGCGTGTCGTTTATTTGCTTTTTGGGAACGAACGGCGCTGTTACTCCGGTCATTACTAATGAGAGGAATGAGAGGATCAGTGGAGGGGGTGCAGACCAAGGTCTTCCTCTATGCTAGGCCGACACGGCCGCAGCTTTAATCACGCAGACTTATTCCAGTCGCATTTGCCACTAGCGTCTTACACGCTGCGGTTCGCTAATGTACTCGGTACTGCTGCGGAGAGACGGGAAAAACAGTGGCTGGCAGCCGAGCGCACACTTGAATATAAATGGCGTGGGCAAGCGCACGCAGAAAGAGAAATAGCACAGCGTGTTTACGGTATTTAAGGGGATGTCAGGAATACTCCTGTAGAAGAGGTAAAGATTACATTACAGAGATTTCATTTGGGAGCCAGTCAGACACCGAATGTCTGCTATCATTTAATCAAAGCATCACAAATGATAGCTCCAAATTGAAACAGAGAAGGGTGGTATTTTCTCAAGAGAGAGAGAGAGAGAGAGAGAAAGATATAGAGAGAGGGGGGGTAGAGAGAGAAAGCAAGAGAGAGAGACAGGAAAAATCAATCAGGAGTGACAGATCATGAAGAGAGCTGCTATCTAGGGATGGTTTCTCTCTTTTCTTTTTTTCTTTCACCCTCTCCCTCGCTCTCCATCTTCCCTTCTGTCTTTCAGTGACCTCTTTAAGGTGAATAAGTGAGTGTGGCAGTTACCATGGAGCTCCAGCACTTCATGGTTCTTTGAGTCACACTTAAAGGTTACGCCCCTCTGCACCCCAAATGGCTTTGCAGTGGCAGAAACAGCCTTTGGATAGCAAAAGGGCATAATTTGCTTGATTGTATACATCTGACAAACCTGCTTTGCATGTACTATTTGATCCCCATAGATTTCAAGTCAATTTATTTATTTATTGAAATAAACCCCCATTGTTGTATACTCTTTGGTCTGTCTCCAATTTATGTTGCAGCTCACGAACCGGGTTGCAACAGTCATTGTCACAAAACAAAACAAAACTGAAAGAAATTCTGGACATAAATTCACAAGACATGATTTTGTTGTTTTGGTGTTTTTCCATTCAATTCATTTGTTTACATTAGTCTGACCCAAAAATGTAGGTGAAATACCACCAGAAACAAAGAAAATTATGCAAAAAAAAACATTTAGCATAAACACCATTAGCCCAGTTTCCACTGTGGGCTTTCAGCCCAAGAACTTAAGCCCCAGGAAGTTTGTCCCGGGCCACTCCAGGACTAGAGTTTCTGATGATGCATTCACACTTTGGGCCATGTAACTATCAGCAAAAATTACACTGTACGCTTGCAATACACACACACACACACACACACACACACACACACACACACACACAAATCCTACTTATTATAGCCATTAAAGATGTAGAAAATGTTTTGGCCACTGGTGGAAAATGTATAAAAAAAATAAACACAGTAAATCTTTAATTGGCATTCTATCTAAATATTCGTGAAGTCCTGCCAAATGTTTGGAGGCACCATATCCTGACGAGGACAACAAGGTCATCCATTAACCCTGCAAAAAACCTCCTCCAGCAGTAAATGTTAAAAAGGGCAAGAGTCAAATAGCCACATACAGCAGAAGAAACATGTATTGTGGCAAAACTCCACCTATGAGCTTCAAGGCGACATAGCATACAGTATGGATGCCAGGTCAGCCAGAAACACACGAATCAACACCAATTACACACAAAATACACAGTACTAATAAGGCCAATACAAATGGAGATTACTTCACAAAATCACGATGGGGTGACCCAACACCAGCTGAAACATGACCATGTTAATATTACTTATCTGAACACACGCATAGGGATTCCTTGGTATGCAACATCTGTATGAAACCTCCTGGTTGTAATTTCATGCCACTAATGTCCCACTAGGCTCTGCTCATTTACACAGAAGTTTGAGTCATTTGCTGAAAACTGAGTTTTCAATTACTTAAAAATGAATCTATGTCAAAGAAGGTAGTATTAGTGGTATCTATCCATCCATCCATCCATTTATCTATCCCTCTCCTTCTCCTTCCTCTTCCATCCACAGGTAATGTGTCATACAATCCATTCTGCCTCAAGCTTCTCGCTTTTTCATACTACTAGTCAGGCAGACACACTCTCACACACTCTCACACACTCTCACACACACACACACACACGCACACACGCACACACGCACACACGCACACGCGCACACGCGCGCTCACATTCATTGCCCCCTGCTTGTGTGAAAAGGACCTACCTTAAAGACTGCAATTAGATCAAATGAATAGCATGAAAGGGCAGGCCTTCAATTGCATGTATTAGGCATTCAATATATGAGTCTTAATGACAGCAGCGTTTACTGGGTGCTAATGGTGGCAAGGATCTGTGGACTGGCTCTGAATGCAATCTGAAGCATCTCTATACAGCCTTTTGAACACAGGGTGTGTGTGTGTGTGTATGTGTGTGTGTGTGTGTGTGTGTGTGAGAGAGAGAGAGAGTTTGAGGGGGCCTAGAGTTATCAACTTATTACAAACTCGTTAATTCACTGTACAAGCCGTCAGCATCTGTGTTGTAACTTGAAGGATGTCACATAAATAAAACGCAGCCGATACGGTGAGCAACAGATGAGAGCAGATGAACTGGATTAAGAGAGTCCTCAGCGGAGCAGAGCAGAGCAGAGCAGAGCAGAGCAGAGCAGGCAGTCAGGACCTCAGTGGCTTTGGAGTTGTAGCCTCCAATCTGTCAGGAGCAGTGGCAAAGCATTTAAAGATTGTGTTCTCTCTCACACAAAGAGATACCTGGAGCAGGACAGGGCAGAGACAGGGCAGAGACAGAGGCAGAGGAAGAGGTGAGGCAGGGTAGGGTAGGGTAGGGTAGGGTAGGGCAGAGGCAGAGGTGAGGCAGGGTAGGGTAGGGTAGAGCAGGGCAGAGGCAGAAGCAGGCTGGCGGGTTGCTTCGCTCGGAGAAGAAGTGTGGAATGATGAGTGTTCGATGCACCCGTCCAAGTGTTCTCTGCTGTCTCCACCCTCTCCTTCAAAGGAGCCCCGCTGCCCTTTCAGTGTAGCTCACTGGCTTATGAAGGCGGCACCAACCCGCGTTCACCTGTCTGTCACACTCGCTGATGCCTGCTGGCTGGCCAACGATAAGGAAAGGTTGCCGTTTAAAGCCTTCCGCTCAGCACAAACAAGCCACCGAGAGCCAGCCCAGTACGCATATTAATTTGACACAACACGAACAGAGCTACCAGAAACAAAAATTTAAATGAAACAAAAAGAAAGATAGAACAAATAAAAGCAGCGAAGAGAGAGCCGATGAAATGCATAAAGAGGATGTAGAGTGACATAAACAAAGGAGGTGCTAAAATGATTTCCTGTACTGGCCTAACAAAGCCAGCACACTCTCAGGCTTTCAGGGGGCATCGGAGCGCTTCACTCATTTTCTCTACCTCTCTCTCCATCATCTTCTCCCTCCCTCTCTCTTTATCACACTCCTCGTCCCCATTCCCTTCACCCTCTTCCTCGCTCTCTCCTTCTTTCACTCTCTCTCTGCGGAGCTATGCATGAGATGAACCACTGCACAGAGTAATAGCTTATTCGGGCAGCAGCAGTAGGGCCAGCAAAGAAATATTAATAAGCGCTATTCTGTGTGAGCGGGGAGACATGAGAGGGGAATGGAATAGCCGTAATGATGGCTGTATTTATCACGCCTGCTGTCTAGCGCCGTCGTGCATGCCATCACCTACAGGTGGAAGCTGAGAACCTGCAGGAAATGCTCTGATAACTCTCAGGGGCAATTAAAGCAGTAATAGTCCTGTGAAATTTGGTGCTAACTTTACTACTGTGCTACAACTAAAACTGTCCGCATGGCGACCATCACGGCAGCAATGCGCTGCCTCCATTTACGAACATTTATGAATGTGCAATTGTTTGCCTATGCTTGTTTTATGTCTGTTTTCCGTGCCCTTATGCAGTTTTTATATGTTTGGTAACCATGTAATTCATCATACACATCGTGATGATATTAGTGCTATTTTCAACCATTACACCTATTTACCGTTGTTCAGTGTCTCGTCTTGTGTTTGTTTGTTTGTTTGTTTAAAGAAGGTCCAGCTTTGTTTTAATAGTTTTTATACTGTCGTGTTGGCTATGCCTTCAGACAGCAAGTGTGTGTGATATTTAATGCTACCATTTTCCAGCTATTTGGAATGGAATTTGGCGGCTGTTTAAGCCTAATGGTTTTGCCTGCCTGAGACACCCCTGTAGGTTTCTGTATAATGGCATGCGCCAATTGTAGCCAGGTGTTCAGGCACTATTTGAACATGGCTCTTCAGTCTTTCTGGGGAGCAGCGGATGGGAAGACGTCTCAGTATGCTCCTAATTTACCTTCTGACTAGAGATTGAGCTCATATTATAACTGTTGACTGTTTATTTAATTCATTGTTTTGACTATCATGTCCATTTATTTTTTAGTAAGTGTTTTTTTTTGGTATTTTCATTATTTTTACTGCCTTTTGGCCTTATTTAGGAAAAATAAAGATTCCCATCTTCTACAACCTAACCTCCTGAGAGTTTTCCATCTTGCTCAAACTGCACGAACACATCTACCCTTAACAGTAACATAGAAGTATTATTATTATTACTATTATTATTGTTATTGCTGTTATATAATAGTACTATACATAGTAGTATATGGATTAATATGCAGCAACAACTCTACGGTCCAAATGTTCACGGTAAAACAAGTCATTTTTATTCCCCAAAGCATAAGCCCAGTGGAAGTTTCCAGTGCGGATTAATAATTGATGGGAATGCAACCACAGCAGCTGCTCCTCCATCTCTGCTGGAGATAAGAACACAACCAGATACCTGTAAGCAGGATCTGCTTTTTATAAAACGCTCCAAAATACACTGGCCGCTGAAACTGAGACGAGCTTACGCGGGTGGGGTCAGGGGAAGAGAGTGGGAGCGTTTCTCCGTGAGACTGGCCTCCCTGGTCTTCAGGCGCGGGGTTTAAGTCCTCTAGTATCTCGCAATCATCAAAAATACAGGAAAAGATGATAATGCGGCCCGAATCGCCCGTGTGAGCGGACACGCTGTGGGCCGATCGATAAGCCATTAGCATCTTTTGTTCCGTCTGTGAGGAATAGAGCAACTCACCCCTTCTCTCCTCTCCTCTACAGGCCTGGGCCCATCCTGGAAAAGTGCCACCCTCTCACATGGGCAAGCATGACCCGCTCCGCTGAGATTAGCTGGCCATTGTGATGAGGCGTCGCTGTAATTTTTTTTTTTACAACGATTGTTGTTTGGCGTTGGGCCAACGTTAGCCCCTAGACTAAGGTCACCTTAGCAAAATGAAAACGGTTGTCATTGAAAAGCTCTCAGTCACTTACGACGCTGTGGCGCAGACGGGAGTGCCAAGGCAGAATAAATCAAAGTAAAATGAAAAACACACACACAAACACAAAACATTCTGTGGTATTAATATGAAAAAGAGGTTCCTTTAACTCCGCATTAATTTGCTGAAGGCTAAAAAGGGGAAATTGAATGAGCATCATAATATATCTCTTCCAACAGCTCCTATTTGAGAAATGTCAACACTCTCCACTCTGCAGAACTGATCAGCATTTCCAAAAAGCTTTCCTAATGCTCTGCATCGTGATTCCCAATGCGTCACATCAAAACGAATTGCTCCATTAACATTAATAGGCACAATCGTTAATTAAATGTCGCACAATGGAGCAATGTGTCATATTAATTTACAACTGTTGAAATAAGGGTTAACAAATGTTTATGAAGGTTTCAGGCAGTACTTCTGGAGGAAGCCGTCACTGTGATATTCACGACTCAAACCGTGCAAATGCCTACTCTATCCTTCACTGTATTAAACTATTAGCTGCAGTGAAGCCCAAAGCCTTCATTATTTTCCCCTCCAATTGGATATGTGGTCTTCAGGACAACCTTTTGGCACAAGCTTGGCACTGCAAAATCCTCCAAGCATTGACTGGGTGACAAACAATCATTTCTTACCTCATTGACATCAATGCCGTTTCGTCTCATGTACTCTCGGTCGTTCACCTGGCCCCCCTCAGCAAAGTCCATGGTCAGGATACGCTTGGTCGAAAGATCCCAGTAAATCTTTGGAACCTGTACAAAAAAAGAATTGTTGTCGAATTATGTAACAGAAGTACAACAAAACACCAACACGTTCAGGCTAATGATGTTTTGTTTCCATCCTCAGCACTTCCTAAATTAAGCTCAGCCATTTTGTTTGACCAAACGTTTCCTCCTGCTTTGATTGTTTTGGTCCTGTTCTGGCTAGCTCCCCTTGGAGTCATGCAGGTGCCATCACAAACTGATTTGAAACAAACCAATTTCAAGCAAACATTTTGGATCTAACCATCTCTCTCTCTTTTCCCCAAACCTATCATTACCTCTCTGCAATAGCACCAGCACCACCGGCTCCTGAAATAGCACATAAAAACAATGATATCATACAGCATTCGGGCTGTAGTCCTCTATCTGATTTAGTCTTTTGTTTCAGGTAATTAAAGCCTACATCATGCTTGGCAACAACATATTTTTCAGTCCAACATACCTCTCATTTAAACAGCCACTTTCCAATCTGTCATTTAAGTGAAAGCAAGCAATTCACTTTGATTATATGGTATGTATAAAGCTACAAAGACAAAGATCTCTGATACTACTTACAGCCTCAGTGGGCTGTCTACTCAGCACTTACACTCACATAATGTGGCATCCTGCAAATTGTCTGTACACATGCATCTGCTATTCATTGTTAGGCATTGTACAACCTGCACCACAGCAAATTCTAAATCATTATTACAGTTTACAGACAAAGCCACATGACTTACTGCTGTTATCAACTCTTGCTATATCTGCTAAAACAGACCACGGGCCTGACTAGGCCTCACTTACACACAAACACTCAGATACACACACAAACACATACATACTTAACTAATCCTGAATATTAAATGCAGACCTAACTAGTCCTCAATAACATGCACACACCTGACTAGTCCTCATGATAGTTACACACATGCCATCCTTCTAACACACAGTCCATAATAATTGCCCTAACGATCACACACAGGCCTCGTGACTCCTGACTAACACAGACACACACACACACACACACACACACAACACTGACGCACACACAGACAACACTGACACACACACACAGACAACACTGACACACATGAAGGCCTAACAAGTCCGTCCTTATAAACTCAAGCAGCCACTTTGCCACTGTCTGCTGTCTTCCTCCTCTAATAGCCCTGCTGCCATCCCCTTCCATTACCGCTGTGACCAGTGTGCATTCCTCTGCCTGTCGACACGTCACCCCTGAAACCCTGTGCATGTTCTGTGGATGAAGCCACCTCTAAATCCACCTCAAATAACTGGCTGAAAACTGACCACATCATTATTACCTTCAGCTCTCAGATATCCGCCATCTAAAAGTAGTTTTTCTACTATTGCATTACTGTTGCTCTGAGATTATACCACTGATGTCATCAATATGCTCACAATTTCATAATTTAGCCAAGATGAGCCCCAACAACTAGCCTTGTAGGGAGAGGTCTAAGAGCTTGCATCCACTCCTGACTTTATGGCAATAAGATAAGATTATGCACTAAAACCGCATTGAAAGTTAAGTGCATATTGTGGTTCAGGCAAACAAAGAAGAACTGAATAACTGTGCTTACTGCACATAATCTATTGCTATGATTTCAGTCATGACGTATGTATTCTCAAAAGACTGGTAAAACCTATGGTGGGCCAACTCCTCTGGTTTGAACACTACTACACACTAAAAATCACTTACCTAATTCAGAGATGCTTTAAATGCCCTTGCAATAGCCCACCCAGACACAGGCCAGAGATAAAAAAAAAAAAAAAAAAAAACAGCAGACGTATCAGGCTACTGATTATTCTGTCTGCAGAAGTTCTGGCGAAAAGAGTTAGTCTGAGTCAGAGTCAGAGGAAGTCCAGAGGGCGGGATTAAACATAAATACTATTGATCTCTTTATTCTAATTTCCTTAAGATACAATACGTTATTCTGATAGCATCTCTTATCAAAAAACGTCTGGAAAGCTATAAAACCCTGAGGCCCAGATCAAGGACTAAATGATTCAGACTAGCAGAAAGGCACTAATGCATTGTTGTGTATCTGTGTGTGTGTGTGTGTGTGTGTGTGTGTGTGTGTGAGAGTGTGTGCGTATGTGTAGGAATGACTGTGTATGAGGTCCCGTGAACTTACTTACTTACTTAAATTGCCTGCAGGACCCCTGTGAGTGTGTGTGTGTGTGTGTGTGTGTGTGTGTGTGTGTGAGAGAGAGAAGGTGTATGTGTGTGGGTGTGTTTTGTGTTTCACTTGTACAAACCTTCAGGAAGTCAAAGTGCTTGAGCATGCCTGCCACCTTCTCTGCGTTCCTGCCCTCGTTGAGGAAGTCTAGTTCCAGAGGCATGTTCTTCTTGGCCTCCTCCACCAGCCACATGAACGCAAAGTCTGGGAACAGCCAGTGGACCGCTTGGACCAGGAACTGAAATCATTACAAACACAAAAACGAATGGCTTTTGATCCCCTAAAATCCTATGATGACAGCACCTTCCCATCCAAATAGAAAATAAAATACACCAAAAAACATGACGACAATCATATATCTTACATGCCTCCTTTATTAAGTTGTCATGACGATTTCAAACCGCCGATACACAGTGAGGAGACATTGAACTAATGCAAGATGACAGAGTGATTCTAGCATGTATGTCTGTCTCCGCCATCAAAAAATATACAGGTGAAGCCATTAGTGGAACAGCACCAGCTACAGGCTACAGGTTATATCAGAGCTGTATGTTGGACACTCTGCCTGTGCTTCGCTCCTTCCAAACACAGGAAGACGAATATGACCCTGCAGAAGGACTCCCGCGTTCCACCCAACCACCCACCCACACACACATGACAGTGACAGAGCGTGTGAATTAGCGCTCCGAATTTAAGGGCTAGCGTTAGCGCCACAGCCTCCCTCCCGGTAATTACCTCCATCACGATGATGTCCTTGGAGCTCTGCGTCTGCACTTTGGGGTGCTGTACCTTGACTGCCACAGTCCTGCCGTCCTGCAGCACGGCCTTGTGGACCTGGGCGAGGGAGGCCGCACCCTGGGGATTCTCATCAAAGCTACTGAACAGCTCGTGGATCTGTGGACACCAGAGATACAAGAATACTATAGACAGAAAACAAGCACCACGCTATTGTTTAGTCTCCTGCAGTTGCCGAGACTGATAGACCACATGTATAGGACTATTACAGACGCAGCACAAACACCACACTACCATTTACATTGCTGAGGGTGATAGGCCAGAGATGTAGTACTACTATAGACACAAAACACAAGCACCACGCTACCATTGACTTTGCCGAGGTGTTTTGAAGCTGATGATTCTCATTGCTACGGATGACGTTCAGTGCGGTGGTCAGTGCAGACGCATCCCCTGCACATAATTCAGTCCATTTCATGCTCACAGAATAATATCAAACACAATGGGCCATCAAGACCTCAATGTGTTAATTACACCACTTCCCCCTCCATGTTTGACTGGTACAGTGTTGCTAAGAGAAATGCAACATCCATTCACCTCCCAATGTGTGTGGTTCATAGAGGAAAAGGGAAGGAAAAAAACCGCACTTATTCTCAAAACGTTCATAACTCAGGGAAATTGCACTCAGTGCACAAAAGAATGGAGAATGGGGAGACAACAAGCGAAATAGACCCAGGAGACATTTTCAGAGCCGTCAGAAATTTAACAGCGCCATTACATAGTAAAATAGTTCACAGTATCCTTTTTACGCCTAAACAGCATGAAAAATTAAGTTTCAAAAGTTAACAAACCTGACATAATCTCATCTCAGGAAAAAGAAAGCTGCTTTTATTTATTTGAACAGTTAAATTGGGAATTTGTGGAGCTGCTACTATTCTAATCCATATTTGGCCCGAGCCTTAATCCTGTGACTGGGATTTTTAATTCAGGCTTTATTAAGTGGAGACACTGGGTACAGGAGGAAGGCCGGTCTGGCTTTTGGGTCGAGAAGAGCCTTCTAGAGCTCCCAGTGTAGTCAGGTGGCTTAATGCAAAATTTAGGCTCGATCGTGACAAGAGTGATAAAAGCATGACATTTGGCACACAATTAGCTTATACCCTACTAAAAGATATTAGAATGGGTGCCCAAGTGAAACTGCTCATTTTTTCGTTTTAATGAGATATTAAGTTTTTACCTAAATCGAGATATGCGTTACCTGTGGTCCGATTTTCAAAACGGTTATTTTGCCTAGAAATGCTTACCAAATAAGTAATAAAGCAGTTATTTATGCATGTTTGTGTTTTCTTGTTTGTTTTTGATATCCACTAGTTTAAACAAATGTCCCTTTAAGTAGCAAAACAGACAAAAAGACTTGTGCCCGTGCGCGCGCTCATCCAAGATGGCGGGAAAGACGTAATTCTGCTATATCTGTTAGGTAAAACCGTTATTTTACCACCATTTAAAACCATATTTGCATTTGTATCTTTTATATGTATACGTAAGTACTGTAATATTTTATTAAAGATTTGCTTCAACATCATTAAAATAGCACCAACAAAGGCGCATTACAGTACCAGGAGGCTACGCAGAAAAAGGTAAATTTGGCGCAGATTGAGCGTGTCTTTTCGCACATCAAAACTGATCATATGAGGAATGTGCTGTTATAAATTGCTCTACGATTTGCTGTCTGGACAATCACATTAACACATTGGCTTGCATCTCAACTTTTCTTGAACACATTTGCAACGTGAGCAGCGCTGTTTGCAGGTGCACGTAATCAGCTCTCTGCATACAGTATAGACACTTGGGGATAGTCATCCAAACCTAATGCTAACATTGCCGTGAAGTGGTGTTATTTTGCAGGCTGGAACGGAAACTGAACTTGTGCTTATTGCAACTGCAGAGACCGTTACATAGCTCTCTGGTTATCCTTGGTGCTCTGTTCCACACGGCAGAACTAGTGGGGGCCTATTTTCGCCAGGCACACTTTCTGTTGTAAACTGAAAGATGCTGATACCAGCATCAACGATTTATCACAAATTCAGCCCTTAAGAACATGGGCGCACTCCAATCTGGCCTTGTAGCGCTCGCAAAGAGACGTCTCTAGCCAGTATTCTATCTCAATGATACGATCATAGGAAACAGAAATGCCCATTTGGTATATCTTTTCTATCAATGTCTTACTTCTAGTGGAGCTATGCATATTTAGCCCAACATATAGTGGTAGGGGTGGCTCACGAGATGCTGAAATGCGAGTTTGGCCAGTTTTGGCCAAACATGCCTGGCCATCAGACTTCTCTTGATCCTCTATGTTGAGACCATAAAGAATGATAGACACGAGAGACTTTAAGCTTGACGGTTAATATTTTGAATGGCAGTCCATTGGAAAGCACCCAGAAAAAATAAATCCTTTGTGTGCAAAAATGTCTTTCCTTAGCCTACAATTGTTGCAGCCCTCGCTAGAATTTCGGCGTCTTCTGAAAAGTTGTGTTGTTTCAAAGCATCCTTCAATAGCCTGCCTTATTGCATCCCGGAAATCTAAAACGGTGTTTCTTCCATCAGTTTGTTCTTAAAGAGTCTCTTTGTAATGTTCTAGCAAGACATTGATTAACCTGGTTTTATTTATAGTTTTCTTAACTCCAATATCTTCAAGCCTCTTGATGTACAACGACAGCTCAGAAAGTTTAAACATACGAGTTCCTTTTTTAAAAGCTACATTCTTCTATGTACTCGATAAGCTCGACAAATGCTATTGACTTGTTCATTTTTCATCATCACATTTGTCAATTTATAACAGCACATTCCTTATATGATCAGTTTTGATGTAGGGAAAGACACGCTCAATCTGCGCCAATTTTACCGTTTTTCTGCGGTAGCCTACTGGTACTGTAATGCGCCTTTGTTGGTGCTATTTTAATGATGTTGAAGCAAATCTTTAATAAAGTATTACAGTACTTACGTATACATATAAAAGATACAAATGCAAATATGGTTTTAATTGGTGGTAAAATAACGGTTTTACCTAACAGATATAGCAGAATTACGTCTTTCCCGCCATCTTGGATGAGCGCGCGCACGGGCACAAGTCTTTTTGTCTGTTTTGCTACTTAAAGGGACATTTGTTTAAACTAGTGGATATCAAAAACAAACAAGAAAACACAAACATGCATAAATAACTGCTTTATTACTTATTTGGTAAGCATTTCTAGGCAAAATAACCATTTTGAAAATCGGACCACAGGTAACGCATATCTTGATTTAGGTCAAAACTTAATATCTCATTAAAACGAAAAGATGAGCAGTTTCACTTGGGCACCCCTTCTAATATCTTTTAGTAGGGTATAAGCTAATTGTGTGCCAAATTTAATGCTTTTATCACTCTTGTCACGATCGCGTTGTTAAGCCACCTGACTAGTGGGGGTTCCACTGAACTGGACTGGACTGGAGCCTTCTAGAGCTCCCAGTGGGGGTTCCACTAGACTGGACTGGAACCTTCTAGAGCTCCAAGTGGGGGTTCCACTAGCCTGGACTGGAGCCTTATAGAGCTCCCAGTGGGGGTTCCACTAGACTGGACTGGAACCTTCTAGAGCTCCAAGTGGGGGTTCCACTAGACTGGACTGGAGTTTTACAGAGCAGTGACAAATGTCTTGTCATTTATCACTAAGGAGCCTGCTGCCGTTTTACCCTCTTTTTTTCTACTGAATCCCCAACCAACTAAAAACAAAACTGGTTGGAAGTGATATGTGAGCGTGTTGTTTGAGGTTCCATACTAAGCTCTAGCCTGATGCTGTGTAGGTTATTTTTTCTTACAATGCATGTTGGTCTTTCTTGCTGTAGATGCCATCTATCATCCTGGTCTTTTCTAGTAAATTGAAATAATTATATTAATTTAGTTTTCAGCTGTGGAGTACAGTAGTTATGGTACAGCCAAAAGACACCATGATGAGTATGGCCATCATTCACTTTGACTATTATAAAATGTTTTCACAATCCCAACAGCTGACTGACGCAGACGTTTTGTACTACGACACAATAGTCCCAAGGAGCTCACATTCATTCTTTCACATAGTTCACATGCAATCTTGAGGCCAGCGGAGACAAATGAACAGACTGACATCCACAGAGCCAGCAGTGCCTTCTATATGCAGGGGATTCTTTTCCTTGGTCGGGATAAAATCACATGGATGTGGACACCTAGATTTGGGCCATCTTAACATCCATAACTGACACTGGGGCTTTTTTCCCCACCCAACAATCCCACTTTAAACCACTCCATCCAATCCTGTCCTATCCCTATGGTCCCTCACTGTACATCAGCAACACTGGTTCTGGTTTCTGGCGGAGCTGCTGTGGAAAAGTGCGGGCCAACTGTGGGGCTGTCTGCTGGGGAGAGGAGAGAAGGGGAGAGGAGAGCTTGTCCCTGTTATCAGTCAGAGAGCTGGGCTTTGCTGCTTGGTTGGCCATCTCTAATGCAGCCAGGGAGACCATGGGCCATCCATCTGCTGCAGACAGGCCTTTCCTGAGGGGACACAGAGAGATTCAGCTCTCTCTCTCTCTCTCTCCCTCCCTCCCTCCCTCCATCTCTCTGTCCCTTTTCTCGGTCCTTCTCTCCCCATCCTTCTTTCGTTCTTTTTTCCTCTCTCCCTTCCTCCCACTCAAACGAGCAGAAACAGACAAATGGTTTTTAGCTGCGCCAGCCACTATCAGAATTTAAATTAAAGTGGTTTAGTGATGTTAGCGCCACAATGTGAGAGGCAAGGAAAGCGTGAACACACACACGGAGTGACTCTGGTCACAATATGAGATAACCACTCACTGACACCTCTCTCTCTATCTCTGTTTCTCCCTCTCTATCTCTCTCTCTCTCTCTCTATCTGTTTCTCCCTCTCTCTCTGTCTCTCCCTCTCTCTTTCTCTCTCTCCCTCTCTCTTTCTCTCCCCCGCTCTCTCTGTCTCTCCCTCTCTCTTTCTCTCTCTCTCCCTCTCTCTTTCTCTCCCTCCCTTTCTCTCTCTCTCTGTCTCTCCCTCTCTCTCTGTCTCTCCTTCTCTCTTTCTCCCTCTCTCTTTCTCTCCCCTCTCCCATGCTTCCCTAATCTACACTCAGTGTGCCACAGAAGAAAAGAAAAAAAGAAAAGAGACAAAACAAAAAAAATGGAAGAAGATGACACAAAAATATGGATGACACCACACAGTTCACATGTGGAAAGTTGTAGCAAAGGGTGTCAGTAAATGAACCCTGCTGTTCTGACAGCATCCCATATTCACATGGGAATTTGGCGG
>NC_045165.1:18780950-18888450 GCF_900700415.2 Clupea harengus
AGTAGTTAAATGAATCTGAAGTGTGCTTCCGGGCGACACCATGGTCTGAAATCCCCCCAGTTTTAACACACACACCTGGCGGGACTGTGTGAGACCAATCACATCAAGTCAGAGCGCATCAGCCTGGTAATCCACAGACTGCGCCCAGAATGGATGGGGTGCAGAGAGCGGCGCCTACTCGGGGCGATGCACTCTAAATCAGAGTGCATTTTTACGCCGCGCCACAGGAGGCCTTCATCACAGCAGAGAGAGAGAGGGAGAGAGGAGGGGGAGAGGGAAAGGAGAGACAGAGAGAGAGATGGAGACAGGGTGTGATATGAGAGTTAGGGAGGGAAGGAGTGAAAGAGGATGGGGAAAGGGAGACTGAGAGACGGACAGAGGGAGAGAGACAGAGAGAAAGAGAAAGACAGACAGAGGGAGCGATAAGGAGAGGGAGACAGAGCTATGGAAAGACAGAGAGAACTAAAGAGATGGGGGGTGGGGGTAAGACAGCAAGCAGGAAAGTGTGAACAAAGAAAATGGAAAGAGCACGTTTGTGTCAGAAACAGAGAGAGACAGCATGGGTGAGATAGAGAAAGATAACTACTGTACCACTTTCCCCGCCTTTCTTTTTTCCCCTTTTTTCTTCCCTTCTCCAGTGGCCTGACAATAAAAAGGTGACAAAAGCACTTAGAGCTTCTCCCGACCATCGCCTGCCTGCCTGCCTGCATGCCTGCACTTTGGTCAAATGACATGGAGGACACCACTATCACCAGGGGTGCTACTCCTCTTCCCCATGCCCAGCCCCATTTCCAGGAGGCCTGGCCGTCCGAGGCTGTCATCTCCCACGCTGGTGGAAGCCAGAGGGGCAGCCCCTCTGCAGGGGACGACTGGAGGCTCTACTCCAATCTATCTTCTTTTTTTTTTTTTTGGCTGAACGTGGAAACTGACAATCGGGCACACTACTACGTAGCTCCAGATGATAGATTTGCTGATGGTAGAGAGAAATACTGGAAACTACTGCACATATGACAGAGTCACAAAGCCACAGAGGGGGAAAAGAGATGCATTCAGCAGTGCCCTTACACTGGCAGGTGATAGCGCTTAAAAGGGATCAGACCTTGTAGGCAGTTGAGGTGATGGTGTTTACAAACTCCAATTAAAACTACCTGATGAGAAGGATCAAATGTGTGATCTATCTGTATTAGGCCACAACTGAGAAGAAGGCACACGAAACCCACCATACAAACAACACACATATCCTAACCTGGAAAGGCACAACACTCAGATGCTGAATCTCAAAGCCGACTATGGGCTAGATGTCTTGAAATCAAAGGGTTAGGCTGAAGGGCCCCCAGGAGTGCAATCCACTTTGTGATACAACCTCAAAAATTCTCATTCTCTGTTATGAATACCTTGTCAGGTTTAGTAACAAATTGCAATGACAAAATATGACATGAGTGTGAATTGTGTGAGTGAAGTGATAATTTGCCAGCCTTCTGCTGACTGGGGAGAGTCCCCTTGGGTAAGCTTAGCACTTTCTGTTTGCTGCCTTTTTAGAATTCTACAGAAGGTGAGACATTGGTTTCCAGGGGACCAAAATGTCTCATTCAACTCAACAGAACAGTTGTCAGTCGCACACAATCACGCACACACACACACAAACAGGCTGGTGCACACACACACACTGCATGCACACATATAAACGCGCACACGCACACACAATCATGCACTAACACACACAAATACACACACACACACACACCCTTGGCCCTAGCTCCATACACCCTGTGGTGCTGCCCCCCCCCCCCCGGAGTCACACCTGACTGGCTGCTTGGGGGCTTTTATTGATCCCTCTGTGCCTTAATGGATCTCAAATCACACAGCACCATTACCGATAGATCTCAACCCACACGCTTTTTTTTACTGTCCAATATGACAAGGAAGGGGGTATTCAGGGAATTGAATAAACAATGGGAAGAACAATTATTTAAAATATAACTGCAAGCAGCGATGATGGGGTTAAGAAAACCCAGAGGTGCCATGGAAACCTGATGTCATCATGTCAAGGGCCTGGCTGCAGTGCACTCACAGCTAGTTTCATGTCAATTGACCAAAGATTGGCTGAGATATGAGCTCACTTCCTGTTGGGCAGCTTTGCCTGCAAATTTGTATGGCTGTAACGGGGCGAACAGATTTGAAAAAAAAAAATCCATCTGATAACTTTTGAGAGTTTTTGTCTGCTCCAATTTGGTGAAGATTCAGCAAGGTTTGTGGCCTTTTGAGGTTCATGATTAAATGCAGTGTGGCGGCCAGATAAATGTGGTTGACAGGTTGTCATGTCCCATCTTTGCCATCTCCCTAGAGATCACATAACAACATTACAACCACTTTTATAAGGGCACATAAAAAGGTTATTAGGGAGAACGCATTTTTGCTTATTACCAAACACAGACACAGACAAGAAAATTGGTGAAAAGAATCAGGTGACTATCTCCAATCAGTGAGCCAAATCTAAAAAGTTCTTATCGTACGGTTCTGGGGACTGTCGTAGACTCCAATGGCAGAGGAAGAAAGATGAACAGTAAGAAAAGGCAGAAACACAATAAGTACGCTGCTTGAAGTAAGGTGTGTAACACAAGCATACCAACACAGTCACACAGTAAAAAAATGACTGGGACAAACACACACACTGTTAACCATGGCACAGCACCAAATGCACACACACACACACACACACACACACACACACACACACACACACACACACACACACACACACACACACACACACACACACACACACACACACACACACACACACACACACACACACACCCTCATGCAATATATATGAAATTAAGACATAATACAGTACATGTGAACAAGGGTGTTGATATCCTCTACACAGAGAACTGTAGAGAAATAAACCCTTTCTCCACACACACACACACACACACACACACACACACACACACACACACACACACACACACACACACACACACACACACAGCCAAGCACACCCCCTGCACGCACGCGCACACACCCACACACACAGCACAGCTGAGACATAACACACACTTCTGTTATCCCCGTTTGCCTGCAGGGTGGCCAAGATGGAAACTGACATTTTCACGAGCAGTGTTTTAGAAACAAAATGTTTCACTGGGGGATGTTTAAGCGGGCAAATTAACTCGGCTCTTTGCCCCCGGGGGCAACAGGCTAATTTCATTCCATGATTGTTCTCCACTGCTCCCTCTCTCTCCCTCCCTCCCTCCCTCCCTCCCTCCCTCTCTCTTCCAATCTCACCCTGAGCCATTAATGAGTTTAGATTTTGTCTGCTAAAGGGCGACTAAATGATTTATCTTACCTTGCAGTCGCAACACTTACTGTTTCACACTTAAAATGACACGCACAGCTAGGTAGCATCCAGCAAATATAACACTGCTGCATTAAACACCTTTGTATAAAGAACTACACAAAAGACTGGGGTACAGCCTGGGAGGTGCACACAGATAGGTCCTGTGATGGGTAAGTCCTCATCCTTCCATCCTTCCCTTGCTGTGACCACCTCCCCGTGGTCTCCTCTTCTCGTCCTCCTCGGAGGGGGTGGGGGGGTTGTAGAGTGTCTTATGAGTGTATAGAGTGGCTCATGCTGTGGTATCCAGGGAAACCCCCCAGGACACAATCGACCCCCTCTGTTCTGGTTTTGCCTCAAATGGCATCCCAGATCTGTCATTAACATGTGTGATGTCATTTATTAATGCTAATGATTCACTGACAATACTTTGGTCATTTGGAGCGGTTTATCTTAACATATCTGTGTGTGTGTGTGTGTGTGTGTGTGTGTGTGTGTGTGTGTGTGTGTGTACATTTTGAGCAGGTGTGTGCAAGCGTAAGTGTTTTTCTTAGATTTCGTCTGAAACCTTGTAGGGAGAGCAGGCTGCAGAATAACATTACCTAGTCATTGCCTATCGCTCCATCAAGCACAGTAATGTGGTGGAAAGCAGCACTGCCCTGTCCACAGCTTATTAAGGGCTCTCGCAGAGGCACGGAGGAGGGAAACATTCAGCACACTCTTCCTCATTAACTCCAAACAAAGGAATATGAGAGAGAGAGAGAGAGAGAGAGAGAGAGAGAGTTCACAGATGTGACTGGACAAGAACAGCCAGGAGGTGAAAAGGGTTCACCCTTCTCAGACACTAAATATGGTTCTAGTGCGGATGGCACCAGGTCTACCACCAGGCACACGCACAGTCACAGACTTTTTGGTTCGAATATCAAAGCTGGGGACCTCTAAGGAAGTCAGATGACTTATTAGACTGTCATGAGAGGTCAGAAGAGGAGGAAAAAAACACAACTAAATAAAGAGGCCCAAGCAAGGAAACAGTATTGATTCATGTATGATGTCATACTTCTCATATCAGCTCATGTCATCACACAAAGAGCACGTTTCAGTTTCCAATCTCATGCTGCTGCACACAGGCAAGAAATAAAAAATCACGTTAAAAGGAATATGATCCTGTAGTTCATGTAATGGAAACATCCAAGTCATTGGTTTGCTCCCCAGACATCACAACTAACTGGCTACCTAGAGTTAACTCTAACGTGAGTCAAAGTCATGTAAATATAATACCAAACAAAACAAAGATTTACAAAGTAACATTCCTAAAATCACTGAATGTAAATTCTGTATGATTTTTTTCCTGCCCATTCTCCAAAGCCCAGTGCCAATGCTTGAGGCGGCATCAGCTGTTTCCTGTGGGGCCGCTGCTTTTCCGCTCGTTCCCAGTCATTTGAGGAGGGCTGCTGGGAATAATAAGGGCCTTTCTGGGCCACCCAACACAAAAAGGCTCATGGGACATGTGTAATCAGCGGCGACGGCCTCCTCGCTGGAGAGGGTGCCGAGAGGCACGGAGGGCTGACACGCTAATGGCCGTGCTGAGCTCCCGTTCCTGCCCGCATCACTACAGAGGTATAATTAAAACATGCTAGAATCTTCCCCTCGTCTTCCTCTCTCTCTCTCACACACACACACACACACACACACACACACACACACACACACACACACACACACACACAGTCAAACACACACAGACACATACACACACACACACACACACACACACACACACAGTCACACACACACACACACACACACACATACACAGTCACAGACACACACACACACAGTCACACACACGCACACGCACACGCACACACACACACACACATACAGTCACAGACACACACACACACACACACAGTCACAGTCACAGACACACACACACACACACATACACAGTCACAGACACACACACACACACACAGGCACACGCACACACAGTCACATACACATAGGTCACACACACACACACACACACACACAGACAGTCACACAGTCACATACACACAGACCAAGCCCTGTCTAGCAGCTGATACTGCGCTGCATTTCTGATGATATCCCAGTCGGAAGAGTGAGCAGTTTAGCACTTCAGAGAAGGGAGATGATGAACAGGGAAGTTTAGAAAGTTCTGGATAACTTGCACATTAGAGCAACACAAAAACATACCACTCCTCTTGCACTCTTCAAAACAGTAGACATATTCGCGCACAACATCTATGTAAACAAAGTAAAAAGGGCCTGAAAATGCATTCCATGTCTAGTTTCAAGGTTTGTGAGAGAGTCTGCAAAAGTATCACCTTAGATTTCCAAAACATTCAAAGTCTCAACTCTTTGCAATGCCAGATGCACTGAACTAATGATACTGTTTTTTTCTTGCAACGCTGAAAAGTCTAGCACTTCATCTTGTATAAGGATGTGTAATATCTGCAATGCTCAAAGACAAACAAAAAAGTAGCATTACTTCTCTTCAATAGGGTGTAGGAGAAGTGGCTGGCAGACTACAATCAGTCAGCATGTCCACCAATACGTTACGTTGCCTCAACCTGCTTGCACACAATAGGTGAAACAAGCAGTTGGACAACTTCAAATGTGTTTGCAGGAACCATAAACTAGTTCTCAGAGACAGACACAGACATTATGCCGTAACAGATGGAGACTTATGTTGTTTCAGGAAATTGGCATGGAGCAAAAATGCAAGAAAGAAAAAAATAAACAGCGTTAAGTTGCTCCTCACACCCAACCAACTTAAAAGACAACAAAATAGCCATGTAGGACAATGAGAACACTGCCTAGACATCTCTTGTGATTGTATCTCTGCCAGATATAGTATTCCGCAGTCAGAACAAGGTGGTAGGGCCGGGGGAAGAAATATGCTTATTGAATATTCCAAAGCTCTGCTGCACCCGATACGGTAAGGACGCCGTATTGAAGAGAATCAAGACAGACGAGGAGAAGCACATTTTGTTTATTCATTGCAGACTATTAAGAGTACTCGGACAGAGGAGATGCACTTGAAGGTCATAAAGCAGTCTTCACTTCACTGAGCGTAAACTTAATGGTGCAGGACTCTGATGGATAGAACCCAAATACTGTGGACGTCAGGTCATGAAGGCAGAACAAAACGGCACCGAAATGAATCATTCAGCAGCTTCAAACTCCGAAACAGCACTAGAGAGATATCTGAAGTTTAAAGATCATCATCTGCTTCCCATCAGACATGATGAGAGAGGAATATCAAGACTGTTAAATGAAACAAAATCACATAAACCACCAAAAAACCCATATCTGATGAAAGGTTTCAAAAACCCTCATCCCCATTTTGTATCTAATGCAGGCGACGCGTGAGAGTTGAGCGCGTACTACTTTCGCATTTCAAATCAATGCTAAGCTTTCATTTCCCACCCTTTCCAGTCGCTTTCTGCCCCTCAAACCCATATGGAGGAGAAGAGGCCGGAACAAAAAAGCAGCAGGGTACAGATGATCAGGAAGGGTGGAAGAGGTAAGAGCGCAGGAGAGAGAGAGAGAGGGATGAAAAAGCAGGAAAAGCATCTTTGACCTGGGAGCTGAGAGACGGCGAGTGACAGACAGGCGAACGAACGAACGAACGAACAAACGCGGTGTGTGTTTGGCATGTTAATCACACTCGCAGTGGCTGTAAAACAAGCACGAAGACTCGATCCCATGAATAGGAAAGTAGGTGCAGCTGCGCTGCTCATAATCAGGAGGGGAGGGGGGGAAAAGATGAGAGAAAGATAATGTTTAATCTTTAAAGCGCTCCTCTTTTCACCATATGAAATAAATCAGCTACACTTAAGTCACTATTCATCCGGTAGGGCTCGGGAGGAAAAAGGGGGCCGGCAGGGAGGCTGGGCTCACACGCCGATGCCCTTTCATGGCACGCGCCTCCACCTCTCTATGGAAGAGATGAGCACGAAGGAGCCAAAGAAGCCAAAGGAGACTGGGTTTATGCCATGCACAAGACGCAAAATCATCCAGAGTCTTCTCACGAGAACTTTACAGGTGGAATGTCTGCAGCCATGGAAACCGAACCCATCATGCACTCCATTTGGGTTCCTGAGCCTTTGTTGATGAAATGGGAACCCAGGGCAACAAGGGGAACAATGGCAATGCCCCCCCATGCCAGCTGCCATCACGCATCAGCATCCAGAGCATCTAGGCGCGAGTGGTAGCGGTAATGAGGCCTTTCGTCACTGAGCCACAGAGGCCCCTCAGTGCCTAAGGCCACTAACATGTCCCCACACAGCAGCCTGTCTGTACACTGCTGCTCTCCGCTGTCATTGAACAACAAAAACATGCAATCGTACTGGACAGCTCCGTGTTGAAACTCTGCATCCAGAAGTGACCTGCTGGAATACATGTTTCACTCTTCTTCCGAGCCACATCACATGCAGATGCAAGCTAAATGGAGGAGAAGTGGACGGCATGGAGATGGATAGATTAGGGTCTGCTCTGCTGGACAGAACAGAAAATACCAGACAGCGATGCTGAAATCTTTGCAGTAATGACCTAATCTTTTCTAGCTGAGTGGAGTACAAAGATGGAGCTTTTATGAGCATATGAGCATATGGGCTCATGGCACACATGGCACACATTCCTTGCCACCGTTGCCTTGTTCTTTCTCCAGGGGGTTCAGGCTTTGAGGCTCTACAAAGTGCTTTGAGAGAACAATACAATTGAATTGATTTGATTTGAATTGAATGTACAGTACGTCCGAAGTTACAGTGCAGTCTTCAAATGAAGCCAGATTTTTAAAGGTCCTGTGTTAGTGGCCTGGAGTGGTCTGTGACCATGGCAACCACTAGGAAGTTATTGCATTGGGACCAAATAATGTCCTCCATGTCCTTCACATGATTGGAGGTTCAATGACACAATCTCAATCACAATCTATTTATAGACCCTACAGCACTGCACTCATGCTCTCTATACAGCTGGCTCTGACCTCATTTCCAAACAAGGAAGTGGAGGGTGATTGGACATGAGGTAAGGCTGGGGAAGCACATTGGGCCTTCACTTAGCAATGCTACTTTGCTTAGCAATAGCCTTTACCCTCATCCGTATAGAGAACCTGAGTGGGCCTCAGTGTGTATTCAGGATTGGGGGCTGCACCCCATGTTCAGTTCAGTGTTTGAGGACTTTGTCATATCTACAGCACAGCTCTCTGATTTCTGTTGATCATTCTTTTTCTAAGGCTGATCTCAGGGTCAGACGGGTGATGAAATTCTATCCATGAACCTGCCAAATCTCTGTTACACTGCCCCAGTCATGTTCTCACCTTGGGAAATGTGAAAGGGAGAGGTTCTTCAGTTCAGCCAGTGGGAGTATTAGAGAGAGGGAAGGAGAGGGAGAGGAGAGAGAGAGAGAGAGAGAGAGAGAGAGAGAGAGAGAGAGAGAGAGAGAGAGAGAGTATTCTCTCTCTTTGAGTCTGGGAGTTTTTTTTTATTTGTGTTCTGACACACATCAAACATTTCACTTCCCCAGGCACACAGTAGAAATGCCACAGTGCTACTACAGGGTATCTACAGGGTAGAAGAGAACAATGAAAGAGAAGAACCTTTACACTGATTTAATAAACACAATCATTCTGAGTTCACTGATATTAGTGTAAGTGACTAAATACCTTATGCTGGACACCTACATGACAATCCAATTTACCTCACGTTTGGCGAAAGCATTACATTGGGGTCTAAGCAGCTACGTAAATGCAAGCCGAGTGTATTGGCCGACATAAACTAATTGCAGATAAATCAGTACGCCATTAATAACTGCCAATAAATGATCATTTAAAAAGACCGAGACGGAGAGCCGAAGATAGACTTCAACCATGACTGTTGTGATTTGCCCTATGGACAAACAACACAACGACAACAATCAGCTGACCCAAAGAGAATAGCCCATGACAGACATACTCTGTGTTCTTCGTGAATTGATCATTTTCAAGTGAAATACATTAATGAAATAATAAATATTGGCCATTATTTCGCTTTCGATTTTAAGTCATAAGTCCGCATAGCAGATAGTCATGTAGTTTTAGACGTATTCAGCAGCAGCATTTGTTTACTCTACGTCACAGTATCTGTTTTCTGCTTAGTGTAAGATGGCATGTACATTAGATGGCATGTTTTCAGACAGCGCAAAAGAGATTAAAAATGGTTTCTTGTAGCTTGCACTGTAAACTTATAGAGTTAAAAAGAGGGCAGCTAAAGGGATAAACTAGATCAGTGAATAACAAAGTCATTGTAGTAGTCAAATTAGGTGTCAGGTTATAACTATCAAACAACAACAACAACTACAACAACAAAACAATACCAAACCCATTACTATTACTGTTATTATTAGCAATAGTAGTAGTAGTAGTAGTAGTAGTAGTAGTAGTAGCAGCCTACTAGTAGGAGTAATACAGTTCCTTTTTTTGTTTATATGTCTCATGTGGCTTTCTGGTTTCATATTTTTATAGAAGGTACATGCAGTTAGACTTGTGTTCAGGTTCTATTCTTACTATTCAGGACAATAATACAAGTATAATTGCAATGTGTTATCTGCATTATGTTATGTCATCCTGGTAAGAAATCTAATACTGTAATAGAACTGTAATAACTACAGCTTTTAAAAAATATTTGTTTAAGTTATGTGTGCCTGTTAAAAATGAATGCATCTCTAATTTGAACCTATGGAAATGTGTATCAAGCGTCAACTAAGTTCAAATTCTTTTACCCACCACCTTTTTGATTTTGTCATTACTTCACTTCACTTTCAAACCAAAGTCTTACCAAGCAGATTCTGTATTCAGAGAGGCATACTGCAATCGCAGAATGTTGCAGCATTTTGTGTTTGTTTTGAAGTCGCAGCCGAGCTGACAGATTGCCGAATCATTTTAAAGGAGCGCTCCAGATCCACAGCGTAGGGTCACATATGTCACCACAAATGGTGTGGTTAGCCTCCGATCCACTTCAAAATCCTGCCAAACAGATTTCCTCCACCGGCTCCACTAAAGAGGCAGTCCACTCTTGGTGTTGAGAAGTACTTTTCACATAAGGCTTCTTTCATTCACATATCCTTAACATAGATGCTAACAGATGAAAATAAATTCTGATTATGGCTTCTTTTTTTATGCAAATACTGTATATCATTGATTCATTCAGATTTTTGATATTGCAAAGGATTTTACTGCAAAATAACACAGTTTGTCTTAAATGGCATTAAAGAAAACCTCAGCGACATCCAAAGTGTGGATCTCTCAGGAAGAGGCCTCTGGGGTTTGGATGAGGAGGTTGCTAAGAGCAGTGGGGTTGGCATCAACACTGAGCACGACGTGTCACTGGAGTAAAACGGTCCATATGGAGGCAGGAAGGGCGAAACAGACCTGCCGTCTGTGAAAACACTCTACACTCTTTACACAGGGGTGGGGGGCTGTGTGTGTGTGTGTGTGTGTGTGTGTGTGTGTATCTGAAGGAGGGGTGTACTATATAGCATGGTATACTACAATGATACCAGAAAAGCAAAAACCCTCTTGTTTCCTTCCGGTATCCGGAACACAATCAAACACAGACACACACTAACACACACACACACACACACACACTGAACATCTAACAACAGACCTGGTGGCTGCTTATACGGCAGGATATCAATTAAGCCAAGACCATTTGTTCTGAGCCAGGTCACCCACAGCAGGTAGGGAAACGATGCAGGGCAGCGACATACCTTTCCTATGGGGACTAAATGCTGGGCCTTATAAGCAGCTGTGTTAAGTGGTAAGTGTGTGTGTGTGTGTGTGTGTGTGTGTGTGTGTGTGTGTGTGTGTGTGTGTGTGTGTATGTGTGTGTGTGAGTAAGTGTGTGTTAGAGAAAGAGAGAGAAAGAGAGAGAGAGAGAAAGGGGGGCTTTTTGCATGTGTAAGTGTAAAGAAAAAGGACATTTGTGTCTGTGTTTGAGAAAAGAGGGCGAGAGAGTGTGTGTGTGTGTGTGTGTGTGTGTGTGTGTGTGTGTGTGTGTGTGAAAAGAGGGCGAGAGAGTGTGTGTGTGTGTGTGTGTGTGTGTGTGTGTGTGTGTGTGTGTGTGTGTGTGTGTGTGTGTGTGTGCATGTGAATGACTGTTTTGTGGGAGGCGAGAGCTACATTTCCTTTCAGCACAGACAGAGGCAATGGCCTGTGCAGGAACTAAATAATGCTGGCTGGTTGATGGCAGACCACTGAGTGAGAGAGACTTTGAGCCCAGTGAGCTGACAGAGCATGAGTTTGCATGACCACCATTTATACAGCAGAGGACAGGGCCTGTCAAAAGATGATGGTCACGTCCTCACACACGCATAAACTCACACACACACACACACATGCAAAATCATAGCAGTACTTCCTCTCTAACACACACACAAACAAACACAAAAACACACACACACACAGACACACACTTAAGTAAACATAGCAGGACTTCAGCTTGACACAGGTCCACTGGATCACCACACACACACACACACACACACACACACACACACACACACACAATCATCCCCAAAAGAAAGTGACTGATGCCTAATAACCATGACAGAACAGAAGAAAAGAATGGCATGGCCATTTCATTTCTTTATTTCGAAGGCTTGTTGTTTTTATACGGGACCAATCTTAACAGACAAGATATTACAGATTCCAATCTGAGAGGAGAGTCCAACCCCTTGTTTCAGCAGAAGGCGGACAGGCAAGCTATCTTTAACAGACAAAACCTCAAAGAGAACGTACATGAAAAATAGCAGTGTCATTTCTGAGAAGAGTGTACCAACCAAAGTCCTAAGAATCGTGCTATGAGACCACTGTGGAATGCCATATAACCGAGAAGAGAGAGGGGAAATATAACAAAGCAGAGAGAGAGTGATAGAGAGAGAGTGAGAGAGAGAGAGAGAGAGGAGGTTGAAAGAATGAAATAGCAGTCATGAATCATAGCTGCCAACACAGTGGTCGCGCACACACTCGCGCACACACACACACACACACACACACACACACACACACACACACACACACACACACACACACACACGTGTGGAAAGTGTGTTCTGGTTGGCCTGCTCCTGCGCTGGCAGGCCTAAAACTGCATTAGGGCTGATTCCTACCCAGCAGATCATTAGGGAAATGATGCACATTTACAGTACATGCTCAGCTGGTTGCCGTGTAATTGAAAATGCAACAGGGGCAGTGGCAGCACACACAGGTGCAGTCAGAACAGATGCAGGACTGGGGGCAGCGGTCAAAACAGTCAGAGCAGGCAGAGGTAGTAGTAGTAGCAGTAGTAATAGCAGTAGCAGTAGCAGATGTAATGGTAGAAGTAGCAGTAGCAGTAAGAAGTAGTAGCAGTAGCAGTAGCAGTAGCAGTCAGGGTAGGAAATATACATATTTTTTAGGGGGCAATTTTTGCCCCCACTGACTGAAATCCAGGGGCATTTAAAATAAAATTGGGGGCACTTTTTGAAACTTGTGAAATAACATTTAACTATGTTCAAAATAATAAACATACTTATTTAGGCTTAGAGTATATGGGGATTGTCATCAAAAGGCAATAATAAGACTATTAGCAGTATTCTACAAATTCAAAGTGTTTTCTTAGATTTTTTGAACAAAAAACAAACAGAAAACATAAATCAGACAATCATATTCAATTGTATTCTTATTTCTTTGTGGTTATTTATTGTTATTACTACATTTTTGAAACAACTATTAACAAGTTTTGTCTTTCTTTTTTATAATAATAACTTATAATATTTAATGATTTTTTTTGTTACCTTTAATCATGTACCTACCACAGTACAGGAAATACACATAGGACTAGCTAGCTAGCTTGCAAGCAGCCTTTGTAGCTTATGCACTATCAGAGCTAGCTAACGTTAGCTAACTAACGTTTAACTAGCTGACGTTTAACTAGCTAAACCGAACTAAATCATTTAAAAATATATTATTACTAATTATCATTCACCGTAGGCGATGGCGTGTTGCTTGGCGCCTGGTGACAAAAGGCCATGTATTTCTTTATGTTTTCGCTCCCCTTGATGAAGTCAGTGTGCCTGTGCTGGATTGACAACGATTTGGCAACTCGTTGTCCACAAATCCGACATGCATTGAAAAAAATTCGCGTCTTTTTCTCGTCGTCGTCATCCTCCAATCTAGCTTCCATTTTTCGAATGAAAATTGTATCTTTTGGAACCTGAGATGGTGACGGAGACAGTGTTTGCTGATCCTCCTCACACTGCAGTTATATTTTTTGTTAGAACGTTCGGTTCTTCACGCACACGCAACATCAGTCAAGGCGAAAATCTAAACCATTTTATGGCAACTGGACCGGGTCGTATAGGCTACGATGTTTTTGACAAGTTCATTAAATTATTATTAGAGGAAATTATGGGGGCATTTTTTGCCCCTCTCATAGTGATATCAGGGGCAAAATTATATTTCTTAGGGGCAGTTTTGCCTTTTGCCCTCGTGTATTTCCGACGCTGGTAGCAGTAGCAGTAGCAGTAGCAGTAGCAGTAGTAGCAGCAGTAGTAGCAGCAGTAGCAGTAGTAGCAGCAGTAGCAGTAGCAGTAGTAGCAACAGTAGCAGTAGTAGCAGCAGTAGTAGCAGCAGTAGCAGTGGTAGCAGTAATAGCAATAGCAGTAATAGCAGTACCAGTAGCAGTAGTAGCAGCAGTAGCAGTAGCATTGGTAGCAGTAGTAGTAATAGCAGTAGTGGTAGCAGTAGCAGTCAGAGCAGGCAGTAGCAGTAGAGGCAGTAATACCATACAGGAGGAGTTGGACAGTACTGCGTGTACGAATAATCTATGAGACACAAAGAAGACAGAAGTGCTAATACAGTATATTACTACAGATATCACTCCTGTCACCCCACTTCTGCCTGATGACTAGTCACTAGTTTCTGGTTTCTGGTTACTGGTTGCGAGCTAACTGAGAAATCATTGCCCTGAAAAGAAGTAGAAGTAGAAGAAGAGGGGTCAGTAGAAGGTTCTCCAAGCATCTTCAGCTTCTAGTCAAGGAGGCATACGGCCTCTACACTACTCTGAGCCGCGCCTGACATCTGTTGTTGGCTGGTCTGAAGTAACAGATCCAACCTCCCAGCATTACGCCCACGCACACACACACACACACAGATACACAAACACACATAAAAGCTCGCACTTTAAAACACATACAAGAAAAAATGTAACACACACTCAAATGCAAATGCAAAGATGCATGGACACAAAACACCCACACATAAACACACATACACCCCTACCCCTCACCCGTAGGCCCCCATAGGCTCCTGCTGGGTCTGTGTGTCTGCCCAGCGGAGGTCCTTCGAGCCTAGGGGCTGCGTGCCCATCCCTGGGCTATAGATTAATGGGGTCAGGGCACAAGTAATGAGAGCAGGGAAGGGGGCACATCGGAACGGAGTCGCCTCTTATTTCTTTCTCTTCTTCCCCCCCCCCCCCATCTTGCTCTCTCCACCAACGACTGCTCCTTTGCTTTCTCCAAACCATCCATCAGGGTGGCTGAGGCCGCAGAGAAATGCCACAGCGAAGCTTTATTAAAATTAGCCCCTAATGCCGGCACACCTTGGCTCCATCCATCTCCACCCAGCGAAAAACCGCTCTCACCAATTTACCTAATCTGCCGGTCGAAAACGACTCCAGGAACAAGGAGCAAAACTACGTCCTTCTCAAGGGCACTGCAGAGGGACGTCAAGCTGGAGCCTGACTTAAGTTTAAAGAACAATATAGGTGGTGAAAACAAGCAAAGTATTAAGAAAAGGGCCGGAAAAGTTTCTACTGGGATCTAAATATAGCTGTTGGTCACAGCAAACACATCGTGCTACTCTGGCTAAAAGCACTTGACTCATAGACGTCCTTGTGTTTCATTTCCACACCACACACAGCATCAGAGAGGGCAAAAATGTTAAATAAGAAAGAAATAAATACACAGAGGCGAGTGTTTGGGAGGGGTGGAGGCATGAGTGATTGGCTATGACACAAGCTTTGATGGGGATTGATGTGACTAAAAAGCAAAACAAAACAAAACAAAATCAGGCATTCGTAGCAGCCAAGGGGGGTAATGTCACTAAAAGCAGGCCCAGTTTATTATCAGCACTACCGGCAACACAATGAAAAGTGTTCCTGTTCCTCATTTTCATTACAAAATATCACCTCTAAAAAAGTTCCCATAGACTGACCAAAATATGAATTCACACAGCCAACAACCGAGGATGTATGTAACAACAAAGGCATTTCAGGTGCTATGGCCTGTTAAAACCCATACCATTACTTCCTGGAATAGAGTAAAAGTTGAAGACAAAAATTAAAAGACAACTTTACTTTTGTTACTTTTGTAGATGACCAATAAAAAATATATAATAATAATAATAATAATAATAATATTATTTACTGACAGATCAAGACTTGAGAGACCTCAAAATCAGAACTAGGCCAGATTTGGGCCAGATCCTGGATGGGTTAACCAGTATCTAGGTATTCACTGACAGCAGATGCTACATGAGGATGGGCCAGAGGAAATACATTTACCCGTTTCCTGTACGGGGGCTGTCCGCTGTCTCACAAAAGGTTAATACAGTCTGCCTATGTTAATAGACAACATCAACCGTGATTGGTTAAACGGAGTTCTCAAGGGAAGAGACTGCCCTCTGTAGTGTCCCCGTTCAACCAGTATGTGTGTGCGAACACGTTTGCGAGTGTGTCAGAGAGAGAGAAAGAGAATGAATGAGAGTGTGTGTGTATGTGTCAGTGTTGACTTGTGAGAGCCTGTGTTAGCATACGTGTAGTATATGCCTACAAACATGCAGTGGGCCTCTGTGATGCTGTGAGCGCAAGACCACTCATCTCCCATTTATCAGTAACTCTCCTCTCTGTGTGAAATGTCTGAAGACCTCACAATTAATTCTCATGCTGAAGCTCAAAACAAATACTAATATAATCTAATATAACATGAAGGATTATGCTCTTTTCATGTATAATGATTAGTGTATGATGCGTGCAAACTTAAATAGTTTTGGAAATGAAAATGGCTGAACTCATGCTAATGCATAGCCTTGAGAAGGTTATGGGACTCTCACATTCACCTCCTGTCAGTGTCAGTGCATTTACCTCACAGGAATGTAACCGTTCAGCGCATCATTCATCAAACAGATAAAACACACTCCCCCCTTCCTCCAAAGTAAACTAAAACCTTCCTTACGATCATCACTCTTTTGTGGAGGGCACATCTGCTCTGCATAATATTACGAGAATGATATTTCACAGGAATGGAGCTGAATGCAATGGCCCCTCCGGTCCATGCATCTAGCGAACGTGATAATTACCTTTGATAAATATTCACACATGCATGAGTCAACCGGCTCTGACGACTTTCCTTGCCCTGTCTTTGCTTTCACCCCAGCGAGGCACAGCACAGCCTGAGCTGGGTTCACTCTGAGGTTGGTCAGTGTGTGTGTGTGTGTCTGTGTGTATGCATGTGTTTGTGTATATGAATGTGTAAATGTGTGTGTGTGTGTGTGTGTGTGTGTGTGTGTGTGTATGTATATGTATATGTATATGTATGTGTATGTGTATGTGTATGTGTGTGTGTGTGTGTGTGTGTGTGTGTGTGTGTGTGTGTGTGTATGTGTGCGTATGCATGTGTGTGTGTATGCGTGTGTGTGTGGTGGTAGTGGTGGGGGGGGTACAGCACTCTCAAGGGGTTCCGGGACACAATGCTCAAGGCATCCAGCTAACAGCTGACCTTGAAGAAACACATCGCTCTTTGTTTGGTGAATGTTAACAACAAAGGAGTACTCGACTGAAGGTTAAAAGCACACGACTGCAAAGAGAGCGGGTGCGGATGACGCGTCATGTGATGGGATGCAGTATCATTTAAATCTGACTGAAAACAAACTGATTGAAGCAGGATACCGAAAACATCGATTAAAAAAATCATAAAAATCGACATTTTCCAACAGCAATGCAACTTTTTAGGGCAACATCCAATTTTTTTTTTTACAGAATCACAGAATAAAATAAAAACTTCACACAGTTGAAAGTCAACCGATCATCCCAACTGTGACAACTCCATCATGACTACTGTTCTTCGAAGGCATTCTAGGAGAGCGGGCATGCATAAAGTTTATGAAGGCCCCATTTAAAAGCCAACAGAACATCTGGATAAACTGCGAATGAACAAGCTCACGCATGTTCCACACTGTCGCCCAGGCAACGCTAATCTCTTTAGAAATGCTGAGTGATCCATGTTCAGAGTGAAATCTATAATCACCCGCACAAAACTCGCCGCTTTCCCGAGCATAAGAGGAGAAAACGGGGAATGGAGCGACTATCTGCCACTCTCTGCAAACGTGCTAAAAATACGCTAAAAAGACCGGTGAGGCCCAGACGTTTAAAAAGCATAACTTTGCCATCATGAAGGGAATGGGAAAAAGGAAAAGGGATGCCAAAGACAGGCAGCGTGCGCCGAGATCTAATTAGGGGAATATAGCCATACAAGTTCATTCAAACGTATATATATTAAAAAAAAAACACAAACTAATAATGACAAGAAACTGCGGCTATAGAGAGTCTGAGAGCTACATCTCGGAATTTAAGCTTTTGTGTGTCTAATTAAAGGCTACAGCTGACCATTTGAGGCCTGTCATTTGATTTGTCATCCTTGCTTGAGCTATTTTTAACATCAACATTTGTCTTTGTTTCTAGCTGAATAACTTGCATTTTTCGCTCCGTGTAGTACAACTCAACAACATTGTGGGATGTCGGCGGACAGGTTCATTAAGTGGAAGTGGTTTCCTGCGGATCTGTATTGCATAGCCTTCAGGTGGAAGCGGCTCACTGAAAAGCAAAAGATAGCAGAGAGCCAGGCTGAAAGAGCAGTGATGGCTGGAGTCTTTTAATTCTCCCTGCACCTCCGCGATATCATAATTCCTTATCTAAATGGATCCAGAGCCGTCGAGAACCACTTTGTTCTCCGTGCAGCTATGCCAAGCCTCATAAATAAATATGAACAGAGGTGGTGGTGGTGCTGTCCTGTAGATTACCTCAGTGAAGTAAGAAATGCTCACTTACGGCCCCTGGCAGTAGACGAGAGTTCCCACGTGTGTTTTTGGGATTGCCCCAATGTTGCCTGCGAATGAACCCTTCAGGATAGCCATAGGTAGGGAGAACAAAGGCACGCCGCAGTAGAGGGGTCAATAACAGCTAGCTGTAAGGCTCCTCAACATTGGTTTCATTTCCCATCTGTGCGTGTGTGAGAGAGAAGGTGTGAGAATGTGTGTGTGTGTGAGAGTTCGAGAGTGTGTGAGAATGTTTGTGTGTGTATCTGTGTGTGTGTGTGTGTGTGTGTGTGTGTGTGTGTGTGTGTGTTTGTGTGTCTGAGTGTGCTTCTGCATGTATTTGTGTGTAAGTCAGAGTATTTTTAATGTGATGGCAGAAGAGTTGAGAGAGGGAAAAAGAGACACAACACAGATAGATAGAGACATAAAGCGAGACAGACAAAGGAAGAGGATCATGAGCAGGCGTGGGGTGGGGTTGGGAGGGACAGGACTCTTATTGTGACACGCAGACAGACGGATTATTCTCCCTCCGCACTGAACCCAACCAGCCGTGTCGGGGCCATCTCCCGCTCTCATCGTAGCGAGCCGGGGATCAGCGCCTCAAAATGTCTCTCTGCCTCTCTCTCTCTCTCTCTCTCTCTCTCTCTCTCCACCACTGCGCTCTGCTCCAGAAAACAAATAAATAAAGAGACGAGCCAGCGGTTAAACATCGCAAACCCTGAAACCAGTCGCAACCGGGCTGAGATTACGTAATGGCTGCCTCCACTGCCATTTCCCTTCCCAGCTGTGTGTGTGTGAGAGGACATGAAAATGTTTGTGTGTGTGATACTGTTTGACAATGTGTCTGTGTGACTGTCTGTCTGTGTGCGCACGCGCGTGTGTGTGTGTGTGTGTGTGTGTGAGAGCGAGAGAGAGAAGGCGGCAGTGGTGAGCTCTATTAGGCCTAATAATTACAATGATAAAACTCCAGAGATGCGGTCACCTCAGAGAAGCCCAGGAGGCCGCCGAGTTCTCAAGGTCATTGCGGAGATGTCCCGCTCTTTAGCGGCTCCCTGCTCCAGCTGCTGATGAGGGGTTGCTGCTGTTGCTGCTGTTGGATTCTCTGTCATTTCAACAGTCAAGGTCAATCCGTCGGCCCATTACAGCATTGTGTGTCACCTTGACAACAAACAATGGGCAAAAAAAAGGGATTCCTTCAGCCAGCGGGTGGGTAATCCTTTACTCCAGTCTGTTTCAAACTGAGACAAAAGGCCAGAAAACCTCCAGCTATTCTCTTTTTGTAAAAAAAGATGTTGCCATTTATATTTTATAAGTCAGATATTTGCTTAGAGTGGTAGCTTCAAGTGTGTATAGTTACAAACTGCAGCATGAGTGAACCTTAAATCATGGCTATATTATTCATGTTAGGCCAGTAGAAGAAACATGTCCCTCTAGGCCAACGACCCGAGCAAGATACTTACATCATCAAGGCCATGGGGACGATTCCTAGGGAGCACGCACACCAATGAGGCAAATGTATACCTTACCTGTAACCAGGTATCGGAAGGTGTTTGACATTGGGGGGACCTAACAGGAGGAGGGTGTTTTGATAAGATAATATGTAGGCTACAATTGCATGTTTGCAACATGTTTGTGAGTGAAACAAAATGATTCTAATTAGAAAAGTTTGTCAAATTGTCCTGCTCAGGAACCAGTGTGAAAAGAAGCTCCGGTTTTGTCTGATATCGTATCACAAGATGTTGACTTGCAACCCTGTGAAAGCAGATATCGTGTAGCCTAGGTGTTACGGTTGAGCCTAGAATTATTATTTAAAAATGTTTGCAGCAGTAGGAAAAAATTATTTTGGGTTCCAGGGGTGTCACCCAGGAGAATTTTTTTTAGCATTACAGTGTTTGAACTGTTCGCACTTGTCAAGCATTTTGGAATAAAAAAGATCACAGAAATCCATGGTTTTACAACAACGTCATGTTGAAGTCATATTTCTTGCATTACCAATACTCAAGTAAGTTAGCCTAGGCTGATAGCATAAAACCATGCATTTTGGTTTGAAAAGTGCTGGGAACATACATGGGATTTGACATCATCCTAGTGTCACTATGACGAGGACCTTAGCCTGACCACAAATGCAACAAATTTGTGAGCCTACTGGGATTGTGTAGTACTTCAAAAGTAAAACGTTAAAATATGCTAAAAACAGGTGGGATATCTGTAAATTAGCGGCCAGCGGATACAGAACTCTGCAGTGAGAAACCTCATTCCCTGAAACTATGAGAGACGTGCTAGCAACAAATGATAATTTTTAGCACAGCAACACTTTCTTTTATTTAGACTTGGCAAACCGAACCAAAATGACAATGGTAGCAATACTGATGTGATAACATCCAATGGAGGTCATCAAAGAATAGCTACATTGCAACACTAGCTTTTTCTTCCATCACTATCCCTTCACTCTGCAGCGCTTTTAACAGTCTGTTCCCACTATTTGACTGGTAAGATGCAATCAGATTTTGTGACTCACAAATCTCAATAAAATATGAAATTAGATATTCTTCATGCGTAGAGCAAGAGCGCCACTCTCCAAACAGAACGATTACTTCATCCTCTACTCTCAGAGCCGTCAAACCTCAAAGCACACAGCCCGCTGACAAGCCACATTCCCCCATCACCCATGATTACCGGCGGAAAAAAAGTGTGTGAAATGAAGGAGACAAGGGGGACCAGGGTGGCCTATGTCTCTACTGCTCTATCTAATTACCCTACCCTACCCTACCCTACCCCAGCCCCCCAAAAAACCCTCCTTCTGACCCCCCCTCCCCCTTCAACAATCCCACAATTACAACAGCCCGACCTCCTCTCTCGCCGTTGGCTTCCCCGCTGTTTGTGAACTGTGTAGAAGTGAAGGTCTTCCCTCTCTGGAGGGCAAAAGTGTGTGTGGAGCGATGATGTGAGGCAACAGTGCATGAAGAGAACAGTCCGTAAGATGTCTTTTTCAATCTTCGGTCGATTGTTATTCCAGGCTCCTTTGAAACCCATTAGACGTGTTGAGGATGCCACAGACATTCGACTTTTGAGAGGAGAAAAGGAGATATGGGACTGTGAAGGTGGTGACTGTAAACTTCTCTGTGATAAAAGAACATCAATCATTGAATTGTAGGGCGATTTACCTCTATCCACCTTGTCTTTGCCCCTGAAATAATCACATCTACACAGGTATGTAAACACACAAATCCTCCATGTTTTTATGGATGTAGACCTTTTGCTGGTGTAACTATCGACAGTGCAACCGGTGCAAGCGCATCAGGGCCCAGAGCTAGTCAGGGGCCCAGAGGTTGTCTGGGGCCCATGTAGGAAGGCCATTTTCTGCTGCTTTACTATTGTAGGTCGGCTCTATCGCACAGTGACCCTTTCAAGCAGTCTTCAAAGTAACAATTCCAACCATCCCTGAAGTTACTTGTAATTGTGATAGCTATATTAACACACACCACCTACCCACCTTGTGTATAGCACTTACGGTTTCGAATCATAGCCTATTTTTATGTATTTTTACTTGCCCTTATTAAAATGTTCCAAAACTGCATGTTTTATTAAAAATAATTATTTCTACCCACCACTTATTTAATTTGGTTGCTTTACGAAGTTATGAAGGAAGAGAGCTTGCTGGGAAATGCTAATTTGTTTGTCCAGTGACCTTGCTCCCTGTCCTTTATGATAAATTGTGTGGAAGTCGTGACCTCATTTTTTCTTAACAGTTCAGCCTTCTAGCAAGAGGCAAGTGTTCTTTGGCAAACGGACGATAAGTGGGCAGTATAAAGAATGTTCAGCGAGTCCAAACTAAAAAGTGGTGCTCAGAAGAAGAAGGGAAAAAAAAGAGAACGGGATGAGTGTGCTGCTAAGCTCAAAGTGATAAAGTCTTATTTAAGGAGCAGCATGGGACAAGACAGACTCAGTGGACTGCCAAGACTCTCAGTAGAGAACAGCAGAGCCAGTGATTTGGACTTGAGCAGTGTTGTTAATGACTTTGCTAAGCACAGGGCCCACAGGATGAACTTCTAACAGGCGAGTAGAGGTTTCTCTTTGTTAGGGAGTGGGATGAGGGATTTAAATCTATAGTAAAGTAATTATCGCCGGTCATATTTTGGAAAATGTGCACCTACTGTAATCTGTGTGTGATGACATTTGGCTGCAGTGCCATTGAGGATGAAATGATGAATGATGAAATCTATAAATGCAAGTTATTATGTGATCAGGTGCAGTCATCCATTCATTCATATGCGATGCTGTGTTTTTCTTGACGGCGTGTGTTATGTGCTATATGCCTATTGACATACTGTGTTACCTACCTTTGTGTTGATTTGTTAGTGTAGGCTGCCTAAAGCTATTTCAGATGTTTGATAGTTGGGGAAATTAGGCTGTGGTGGTTTGAGTCCAGGGCAGGCTGTTAGATTAGCGTGGATACATTTGGTGTTTCAGCCAGCCTTTGATCAGCACCACCAACAGCAGCCACTGGTTTGCAGGATGGGAGTCGCATGGTGAGCCTCTCCATGACATACCAGTTGTCTGCTTTGCACAATTTGCCAGGAAAGGTTGTGTGTGTGCACGTGTGTGCGCAAAAGCACTTGTGGTTGTGGTTGGGGTTCAAGAAAAAATATTTGCGTCGGGGCCAATCACATTTATGTTACTCTATTGACAACTTTATAGTATACCTTAGTTTTGAGTCATGTTTTAAATTTGATGTTGAACATGCTTTGTACTGAACGTCTACTGCTGCTGCTGAAGCATATGCCTTCTACCTCTGGTTTAATGACTTGAGTGAACACACACTCACACATACTCACATATGCACACACACACACCTCACACACACTGACCTCTTTCCCCAAGTCCTCGCGGATGACTTGCTGGATCTCGTCCATGGTGCTCTGGGGTGCACGGCTGTGCAGCACCTTCAGGGTGCTGGTGTACTCCTGGGGCAGCAGGTAATCCAGGGCGCCCAGATGCTGCCCTACCTTGATGAAGGTGCCTCTGTTTGCACAGCACAAGTCCCGCAGCCTCTCCGCAGAGCGCCGGTGCACCTACAAGACCAAAGGGCACCACACAATCATTATACAAATCTCTGCCTCTCCAAAGCAATCACGTATTGATTACACCAGAGGACGACAATTCTGTTAAGGCCGAACTACATCCTGGTAGATTGATCACTAGATGATCACATATTGATCTGGACTTCTTTAACACTGTGTGTTCAGGTTTCAATTAGCTCAGCCCTGTCTGATAAATGTAAAATAAGCTCAATTCCACCCATATCATCAGAGTGTGCTCTGCTCTGTACCAGCTTCTTCTTTAGTGGTGGCAAGGTTGCAAGACTCACACAATATTAGCGAAAGTGCCCTCTAGTGTCATTTTAATGGTACTGCCGTGTCATGCAATAAGACAATCCAGTACTAATGACAACTTCCCAAAGGATCTGGAAAGTGTAATGATACCAGTGCTAAGCAGATACAACTAAAAAGCATATTATTTTTCTAAAATGCATCTGGGAAAACATTTGCAACTGCCAAGGTAAGGCAAACTCAAAAAAACAGAAAAAGATAAAACCTCATCTGTCTTGAACGATCATTAAACAGCATGTCAGTTTGAGATGGCGGCCTTGGTGATTTGCGGTCCCCTGAGCCAGCTGGTACAGTTAATAATGTTCACCGCGGGGGGTTCCCATTGGGACCCTCAGAAATAAACCACCATGAAATGAGTCTCTTTTAGCCCCACAACCCTGACAAAAGGCTGGGCTTTAGTGTGGAGGAAGGGTACTCCCTGTGAGGGCGAAGATGAGTGTGCGCAGGGGAGGGGGGAGACTGATTTTAAATTACTCCTATTACAGCACACACAATAAACACACAGGCAATGCAGCCAGGCTAATTGTCTGGAGTATTCCTCTTTTTTTTGTTTCTTTCTCTCCAGAGAATTCATAACTCACTTGACTCTGTGTATTGAATATAAGTGTGTTTCTGACTGGGTTGAAGAGGAGAGAGAGAAAGGGGGAAAAAAGAGAGAGAGATAGAGATACAGAGAGAGAAAGAAAGAAAGAAAGAAAGAAAGAAAGAGAGAGAGAGAGAGAGAAAGTGAGAGAAAGAGAGAGCAAACACACATCCATCAGTCAGGACTTAGCGCTAATCCTGCTATGCAGTGGGTGGGAGATTTGAAGGTTGTCCTGTGGGCATTTTGCAGAGCTACATGAGGGGGAACACAGAGTGGCCAAGGATGGCTCACTTCACTCTCACATAAACCTTCAGCCAACCGTCTCAGCCAACGGCAGGCCATGGCACCCGAGATTATTATAAACATGTTATCGAAATACGTCTCACTTTCTGAAAAGCCAAATATATGTTGTTGTTTTTCTTTTTTGCAAGGCCTTGTTCTGTTGTTGTTGTTGTTGTATCTATCACTCGTACTCAACCAGCAGCATACACATGCTTTGATAGTGAGAAAGAGGGATGAGGAGGAAGAGGGAGCTAATGAGAGAGGAGGGAGAGGGTAACAGTGCCGATGATTGCTGCCCGTATACAAAGAGAGAGTCTCATTGGCTTCTGCTATGCTATGGAGTGCCTGCATCGGTCAGAAAGACGGAGGAGAGCAGAAAGGGAGAAGAGGAGAGTGGAGAAGGAGGAGTGTTTCTTCTCTTCTTCTTCTTCTTCCTCCTCCATCTCCCTCTTCACTGGTTAATTCCCCGTGGAGAGGAATCTGTGCCACCTGCCATCTCCCGGCGTTGGCACTCACAGCCACATGTGACTGGCAGGCAGACAGACTCACTCTCTCTCTCTCTCTCTCTCTGTCTGTCTGTCTTTCCCACTTCCTCTCCCTCTCCTTCTTTCTGCCTCTTCCTCCTCCCTGCTTGCCATAACATCTCTCTCTCTGTCTGTCTGTCTGCCTCTCCCTCTCATTTCCCTGCTCTTGTTCCACAGTGCCTACCGGTGCAGTAGCACCTCTGGTCCAGCAGGGTGGCTAGCGGCAGCCTGGGGCACGTGCCTGTGCGCCGCCACGTTGACTTTTACAGGGCGTGACGGCAAAGCCGCCCTGAGATTGGCCGGCCGACGACAGGCACCGAGGCAACAGCCCACTCTCTTAAGCATGAAAGCACCCAATCGCGAGCTTTCCAGAGAAAAGCCTATTAGCACTTCCTGGACGTGATCTTTTGTGTGTGTGTGTGTGTGTGTGTGTGTGTGTGTGTGTGTGTGTGTGTGTGTGTGTGTGTGTGTGTTTTTTCCTCTCCACGCAGTGTTTGCTTGCCTGAGAGCAATCCCTGTCCTTCTTTTCTCTATGCTAATCATCAAAGAGGTACAAAGGGAAAATGTCGGCAAAAAAGGCACCGACTGCTCAAGAGAAAAGAGAATTCCAGGGTAGAGTAACGCTCAACATGAGAGCCATCATAGCGCAACAACCATTTTCATAGACAGTGTAAGAAATAGGTAACTGCAGCTTACATGAGTTCATAAAAAAAAAAAAACAGTATAAAGGGGAAAACAATAAAATAAATAAAATAAAAAGGAAAATTGAAAGAAAGGAAAATTGTTGTTGGCGTGTTATGTGAGCAGATAAAAACACAGGCATTATGCCCTCACACAGGCCAACAGGAGGGGCTAAGCCCAAGGGCTGTGTGAGGGAATGGGGCAGAATTTCTTTTTTTTTTTTGGGTCAAAAAATTATATCTCCTCCCAGCCTATTCTGTACGTTACAGGAATCATTCCACCTCGGACAATGTCACTGTAATCCCCACCACCGAGTTCATTATTCAGCCACTGCTTAAAGCCCCTTATCTGTGTATGTAAACACGGAGAGGAAACTGTGAGAAATAAAGTTGTGGGGCCTGGAAAAGACAGAGGCCCAGAGGAGAAGATTTATGAGGCAAAAACAAAATGTGTGGACTTGTGCATCCATACATACACACAGTAAATATCGTGTACGAGCAAGAGAGAGAGGGACATAGATATACATAGACAGACTTATAGCTAGGATAGATATGTCATGTTCCTCATACTAGACTTAGTGGGATTCTTGTGTCTCTGATACAAAAGGCAATTACCTGTCACTGAAGAGGGATGCTAGCTTTTGAAAAACACGAAGCGCGGCTCACTCCTCCATCACCTTCACTACCAAAAACTATAAAATATACAAGGGAATTTCTCCCGCTCTCTGTCTGTATTTCTAATGTTGCATCACAGCTTGTTCGGCTGCATTGTTCCCTGGGTAGTAGTAGTAGTACTAGCTCTCTCCCTCTTATGTCCACAGTCATCCTCCCTTTTGCTACAATGGTGAGGCAATTAGAGGCCACCTCAGCCTCCTCTCTTTCCAAGCCCCCCCGCCCTCAAATACTCCTCCTTTCCTCTCCACTCCTCCTCTCCAGCACTCTTTCCACTTTCATCCTCTGGCACAGCCACACAAAGCCATGCCTCTGACAGCCCTCATAATTGCCCCAGACATTAATGACATATTTCGGCAGCAGGCACAAGCCATTAGATGGCCTTTGAAAAATGCTTTGTAGGGCCATCATCTGGGTGTATTACTGCCAGAGGACTAATGGGAAGCCCCAAAGGTTAGGCGAAAGCCATCCCTTCTCCCCCTGCACAATGCACAGGACAATTTGGACAAACAGTAATGATGGTGCTATGGCGTTTTAGGAAAGAAAAACATTGTACACTGGACATCAGCACTGCAGCGATGAAACACATCTTAGATCTTTGGGGCGTCTGTGAAGAACTCAAAGCGCACACTGACACAAGAAGATATTATTAGTACAGATTTTGGTAAGGAAAACCCTGATTGTTGAACAAAGGTATGGCGCGTAAGAAGTTTTGTGTTCGTTTCACGAATAAATCAAAATGTCTGTCCAGGAATTTCACTGTTGAGAGTACGTTTAATTAAAAACAGAATATTCCAACACATTTCAAATGTACTCTGACTGAGGTCAGTCAAATTCAGTAATTAACCGACCAAACATGCAGAACCAGCTATTCACAGTAGACACTAAAAATAGATCTCTTTTCCCAGATATGCTGTCTGATTACAGTTAATATGTGAATTATGTGAATAAGTTCAAGGGAGAAGAAAAAAAGGGTCTGACTTGGTGGCCATTTGGCTCACAGCATTTTTTAGAATCATTAAAGAACATTTTTCTTAATCATAAGGTCGCCACATGGGAATGAATTTCTATAAAAGTCGTACTGTCGCATTGCAGTACTGAAGGTCAGAGGTGGTTAAACACAACAGAACGTCACCATTCCAGTTCTCACAGAACTAAAGGAGAAAGTGGAGATACACTCTTAGGCAACAGGGTTCTCTTATTTACCCCCAATTAAACAGTCTACTTAGAACCCTTACAGGCTCTTAATGGAATGTTGCTGAACCATAGACAAAGGGTCAGGATGGAGTACATCACAGGGGAACTATCAGTGTAACTTTCAAAGTTTCTCTTTTTTATCACTGAAACTTTTTTTTATCACTTTCAAATAATTTGCATGTTGTGAAATATTTTCTTACACAGCGGCAAACCATGAGCAGACCACAATGAAGCAGAGGGGCATCATTATCACTGAATACAACTTTTTGATATCACACTCAGTCTAAAAAAAATTACACTTTTTACACTTGCCTTTTCCTGCCCCTATGAAGACGGTTATGCCACAGAGGTTAAGGGAGATTAATTTACATATTGGTAGATAAAAATGTACGGCCAAATTTCTTTCTGAACAGTTTAAAGAATAACAGAGCATTTCTTTATGACATTCAGCTGCTTGTCTTCTACAATGTATTCAGTTTTAAAATATTGCTTTAGTTAGCACTAAGTTTTATTTTCAGAGATGAAACAGCATGTGTTATTTTACCACAAGAAGGCATGGCAGTGACACAGAGCAGATTCAGTTGTGCTCCCTCTGTTACAGTCATTTCCAGAAACTTAAGCCTCAAAAGCAGAACCTCCACTCTTCCCGACTTCATTTCATTGTATTTCAACCCTTTTTCCAGTGTGGCCTGGTGCAGTCTGGGTCCACTGTAACGTGACCGACTGTTACCATGATTGTTTAATCGACCTTTTTCTGCTCGCGCCGAGGTGAAGAGGCAGGCCTGAAGGTGCGGTGGTTAATCAATGAGCCCTAATGCAACCTCTCCATAAACGTGACTGCATTCATATTAATGCCTTATCGATTAGGAAACCTTGCTATTACACCTCAGAGACTTGGGAGCGCTTACTGAACACACTTATTTTAAACCGCTGCGTTACACATGAGGGTCTTATAGGCGAGCGAGCAGCCAGCTAAATAATACAGAGATTTAAAAAAAAAAAAAAAAAAATCAGCTATTTACTGCACTTGGTGTGTGTTAGTCCCGCTTCTGTTTTTTATTCTTTCGTCAGTACAAGTTCATGTATTTATATGCAGGCTTAGGAAACACATTTATCAACAAAGATTAAACATTTTTACATTTACTTTAAAACCCATCTACTTCAGTAGGCAATCACATATACAGTCCTGCATACAATCAGAACGGAGCAGTTTAGCAAGTTCTGTAATGGGACCTATGTCTTGACACAACAATAATTGTTCTTTGCATTTCAGGGCTGTTATTGCTTTACACCAAAACTTCACGAAGAACCCCTTGGAGTGAGCAATTTAGCGGCCATCCAATCTCACAAAAATATTCTGCAGTCAATAAACGCACAGCAGACCTTTTTAAAAGCCTCTATTATTTATTTAGTTTTTTTCCCACCTCTCTCTCCTGCTACCTCCCATCTCAGTTTGAAATTGTATAGGCAGATGGAGGGCCTTGGGGTCTGTTTGGGCAACTCCTAGCGGTGACGAGAAATTAACATAAAGTAATGAGTTAGCCGAGTGGAACAGCGACGCACTTCGCCCCATAGCGTTGATCCCATCTTTCCATGCGGAATGAACACATCTCTGTGATGGCAAAGACTACCTTTCTTTTCCTTTTTCCTTTCTTTTCACAGAGATCACAGGTATTTGCTTTCAAAACAATTTGTTTCCATAAAAGCGTCAATGGTGTGCGATTCATAGAAACATCTTTTTCACATTTTTGGAAAAGAGAAGACGTTTTTTTGTTCCCCACAGGCTTTCGGTGACGTTCTCTGTGAAACAGAAAGAGACACCATGCTCAATGTCACTGTAAGTAGCTTACCTTACTCATCAGACTCACTTTGGATATGTTACAACATAAAGCTTATACTGTATATTATGAAGCCAAAAGCCTATTCTAGGAGGTTTTTTTCCCTGAAGCCAGTGGCTACCCCTTATTAGTGCAAACTCAGCATCTCTAGCCTCATACCCCACTCTCTGCTCGTAAGGCCAACTGCTGTTATTAAAACTCATTACTAAGACGTGTGCATTTCATTATGTGTAGCAGCACTAGGAAATGCCTGTGTAATATCCTTTAAAAAAAAAAAAAAAAACCTTCTGTAGTACAATACTTACAAGCCACAAGTCAGCAGCTTGTCAACACAGGCAAGGTGCTACTAGACCAAGTATGCTAATACCGCCCCATGTGTCAACACCAGTGGAACACTTCATTTTTTTCCCCTCCTGCATCAGTGTGTAGCACTACACAACAAGCACCTGTCCTTTTCGCTTCACTCACACACACACACACACACACACACACACACAGCCCTGTTTGCACAGTCATAAAGTTCAGCTTCCTGTTTGCCAAGGCAGCCAGATGAAAGAGTCGATTAGATTAAAAGGATAAGGGGAGGTCAAAAGGCTCCATTTAAAAGGCATGTCGCGCAGCTTGGAGTGCTTGTGGAGGATCTAATTGAGTGGGGCTAAAGCCCTGACATGCTTGTGTGGCTGGTGTCTTAGGATTATTACCAGCGCCAGCCCGTTTGTCATACAGAGACACAGGTGGCAGCTTGTGTGGGTAAGCCTTTGGGCGTCAAGTCTCAGTGACTGGGGAATTTGGACAGCACAGCTATTTGACTGTGTAATTGTCCTAATCTTGCCTAAATCTGTGTCGGATCAGAGCTGAAAACCAGGATCCATTTCACATGTAACTGCTAGGCATTCATGGGATTTGCTTTGAACACAATTTACAGGTAAGAAAAGGGTGAAAACAGCCTTAATTCTGTAGAGAAAAGACTGTAAGTTATTTTGGTTACTTTCATTTTAGCAATTTCGTGCAATCGTAAGACTTGCATGCAGCATCTGAATTACTAGAAAAAACAATGGATTCTCTTTTGATCCTGAATAGTCTTGACGTTTGACATATGACAAGAGACATATCTTTTGGCCTTTGGTGCGTCTGACTCCGTGCCTGAGTCATAACACCACTGAGACAATTAGCCTCACGTTTACTCATCACAGACACCAGCTGAGTGACAGTCACGATGCAGACAGAAAAAACACACATCTCTGATACACACACTATGCTTGGGTTTTACCGGCCAGAAGTTAGGGTTTGAGGGTGTAATACAACCTGTGATATAGAAACTTATGCTGGGCCTGCCAGGGTAAGGTTTGCACGCATCTGTTCATGCCTGTGTGTGTGTGTGTGTGTGTGTGTGTGGTGTGTGTGTGTGTGTTTATAAATAACGTCACATGTGAATATGTGTGTCCCTGAGACATCTAAGATAAATACTGGGACTTTCAGGGGTACGGATTGTATGAGTGTGTGAGCATGAGTGTGTGCACCTGTGTGTGTGTGTGTGTGTGTGTGTGTGTGTATGTGAGAATGCATGGTCCTTTGAAAATCAACAGCGCTCCAAATTCAAAGTGGGCAGGCTGATAAAGGTGCTCAAGGTGTGGCCATTAATTACAGGCAATTTCAGATCAACTTCCCCCTTATGGAGAGATACTACAGACAAGGCACTCTGCTAAAGGTTGTGCTGCTGGGGTCAGGCCAGAGGTGGAGTGAGGATGGGCAGGAGGAGCTGCCAATAGGCCTCACGACACGTCACGCCACACCACAGCATGACGCAGCACACAGAGTTTCTGTCATCTGAAGTCCTGCTTGCCCCCCCCCCCCCCCCCATTTCCGGCCAACGCCCAATCAATAGACTTCCTGTCAGGTTGCAAGCACTGGGTGAACGGGGGGTTGTGGGGGACGGGGGACGGGGGGCTTTGAGATTAGCTGAAATTAAATGCCCCTCGCCGCATCCTCTGATGAGATGACAGGGTAGAGTGGGCCGCGTGAGCGCGATGGGACACAGAGGTCGCAGCAGCAGCTGTATGCTAAAGCGGACATTAGCATACTGTGATTTAATAAGTGATTTTAAGAGTGACAGGGGATGCTCGTATTTCTCTCTCTTTCTCACAGTGCTAGCCGATCCACTTCACGTTCATTTAAGCCCCCCATGTTATGCCTGTCAGAGAACCTTCATGGTCATTAATATAATGATCGTGTTACAAGATCTCAGATAGGAACATGATGTCAAGATCATGGTAATATATAGCTGGAGATATACATTTTCAATTGGCACATGGCTGTGACATTCACATCCTAAAAGCAAGTTTTCCTAAAAATGACAACACAGCGGTAGACAAGGTCATATGTTTAGTCAACTGCAGTCAATTTTACAGTATTACTGTACTTAAAATATTCACCATGAAATAAGAGAGGAGAATCCATGAAACAAAAAGACATCTGGTATTCAAATGTTCTGCATAATCGTTAAACTCTAAACATCCCTGTTTCTGACCACAAAAAGGAAATAAATAGGGATGTTAACACTCTAAATCCATTGTGAAACCTGCAGGATGTCAACTCTCCAATCAGGACAGCCAAAAAAACAAAAACAAAAAAGACAGAAAAAGACCTTGCTGCTATCTGCGGGATCCATTGGGCCATGGCCGTGTCTCAGGGAAGGGCATTGGCAGGAAGAGGCTGTTCCCTTCTTCCAGTCAATGAGATGGCTATCTGCTAAAAGTCATTTTGTCTTTTGTGAGGGTCCACCGGCCAAAGCCTGATCTCGCCGCGCCGGTCATCCCACCATCAGCCATATAATTAATTGGGCCCGCCGAACCACACAGCCTTCAAAGCCAATTAAGTGCAGATGGCAAATTGTTTCAAGGAAGCCTCATCCTTCCTCAGATGCTATGGGCGAGTAGCAGCCAAGTACAACTGACTGAATAGACATCAGGACCACGGGCAGCGAAAGGTGTGAAGCTAAAAGCTACATTTCAATTGGGTCGTTCCATGCCAAAACACCTACAGGGGCATTTTATTTCTTGTATAATTGTAGACCTTCACCACAGCTGCTTTTGAGATCTGTTGCATAGAATATGCAGAATAAACAGACACCCTACCCATCAAACCAGCATTCCATTGAGTCCTTTGGCAAACCGCAACTTACTACAGAGCTAAAATTTGTTGTTACAAAATAGTAGAACAGTTTTCACCTGAAATTCATAAAATACGACAATCTTTCAATACCAATATTTATTGTCAGTTAGTCCATGAAAACGTTCACTTCACTTCCCTTCACATGCTAGGAAGTGACAGCGCTCTCCAGATGTCAAAAGCCTTCTTGCCGTTCTCTGACACTCACTCGACAGTGACATGTAATTTACCAGTGGCCACCATCATCTGCCTATTATTACCTGTGCCTCACCTTTTCAAATAGAGCGGGGATATAAACTTAACCGGGGAAATACGTGCAGAGATGTGTCAGGAGAAGGAGGCAGGGAAGGGCAAACATCAAGGATAAACCCCTAATAGAATGCTTATCTACTTCTCACCTGAAATGATATAGTAACTATAGTAACAAAGGGAGGAGTACGTTCTGAGAAATACAGATAATACTGATAAAGATTTCCACGGGTCTACACACATAGGAACAGAAAACTTCCCATTGATAACCAGCCAACTACCAACACTTCATATCAACATCTGTTTAGCCAACCCCAGTTTAAGTACTGGATAAGCAAGTAAACTGGGTAGAAGTGAACTGCATTGAGGACTATATAATAAGGCTACGAGAGTCACGGTTTGGTATGAAGGCTTCTGCAAAATACGGTAATGAAGTACTCAACACAAGAACGATCAAGGGCCTGCGATCTTGCAGAGAGACAGCACAGTACACAACTGGCTCCTTTGGTTATCCCTCTAAATATTCGTTTTAAGTAATTAACCACAAAAAAATAAATGATAAACTGTTATTTCATTAATATCAAAGATAATAAAATAAACAGCGCCCTGATGATAAAGGGGGCCGCTCCTGCTCCACGTCATGGGTGCAGTACAGAAGCGCTCTGTCTGCTGTGCTGTTGTCTGAGAGCTCTGTAATGGGATTGGGAGAAGGCTCCAGCCATGTCCTCATCATGGCAGATTAGCTCCAGCACTCCCTCGCAGCCTCTTTGGTCTTCCTTAATGGATGGAGAGGTAAGTTAAAAGGCTCCGCTGCTGGCCCAATAACTGCAGTGTGTTCTTGTAATAACCAGTCTTCTCCCCTCAGAAAGAGGAGAGAGAGCGCAGAGATACAACGCAGACGGATACGTGCACAATACGCATGTTGTGCATGTGGCAGGCATCGAATGAGAGTAAACAGACTTTCTGTAGTCATGTCTTGGGTGCTGAAAAGAAACGAGTTCACAGATTTCTGAAATCTGTTTTTTTTTTTTTTTTTATGTGACAGAGCAACGATGTTTGCTCCTAGCACTAAGAAGGGGGGAGGCATGAATATATTACTGAATGTCAAAAGTGAAAAACAAAAGGGAAGGGAAGAAGAGACAGTGGAAGAGAGAGAAAAAAAAACTGTAGCAATTTAGCTCTCAGCCATAGCTAATTTCATGCTCTGCATTTTATTGTCATGCATCAGTAATTCCCAGCCCCGTTCAGCGCTCGCTCGAGCTGCACGCAGAATCTGCTCTGCGTCGTAATCCTGCTCTCAAGCTTCCAACACCAGCAGCCCCAGCAACACCAGCTGTAGACAGGAGACCAGCACAGCCCTCTAACACACACACCAACACCACTTTTAATGTGGCAGGAAAAGACACACCACACCACCACAGCCCTCTGCCACACACACCACACCACCCCCGGCCTCTGCCACACACACCCCACTTTCACTGTTTCACAGGGGCCCAATTTGTGGCCCATTGTGATTGGCCCAAATTTCATTGGCAGAGGACAAAGTATGTCACAGGGCAATCACGTTTGTGTTAATAATCCCTCTGTGTATTTGAGGCTGATACATTTCCCCACCCTTCTCCAAATCTCTCTCTCTCTCCCCTCCCTTCTCAACCCCTCTTTCTCTGTATCTTTCTCTCCATCCCTCCCTTTCATATGAACTGGTATAAATGTCATCAGGGCATTATTATTATGATCATCATGAATTACAATCAGCTCAGATAAACATCCCTAGGTGCTCCTTCTCTGCCCTTTGGTTACCTGTGGCAGCAGAGGACGAGCCTGCCTGCCTGCCTGCCTGCCTGCCTGTCTGCCTGCCTGCCTGCCTGCCTGCCTGTCTGCCTGCCTGCCTGCCTGCCTGCCTGTCTGCCTGCCTGCCTGTCTGTCTGTCTGTCTGTCTGTCTGTCTGTCTGTCTGTCTGTCTGTCTGTCTGTCTGTCTGTCTGTCTGTCTGTCTGTCTGTCTGAAACTCTGTGTCTGTCTCCCATGCTGTCTGCCCCCGAACCCCACCCCTAACCACATCCCACATCACATCACTGCCGCAGAGGCTCTTAAGTATTCAGAAGCGTTCCCTGATGTTGAACCTGTCACCATTATGCAAAATGCTATTAATGAGGAAATAATGGTGCCATCACTCACAATTTACAATCTCAAGATGTGACTCATTTTAACCAACAATCTGGGTCACTCTAGTTTACACCCAGGACTTCACTGGGACAAGTTTTCTGTTATATGGGAAATATAAATTACTATAAATGTAATACTATTAAACACTTATAAATGTACTACTGTTCGCATTAATATTCTGTATTATTGTTTTTTATTGCTTCTCTTTATCTCACTGTTGCTTGGGTTGGTATCAACCTCGTTTGTAAGTCACTTTGGATGAAAGCATCTGCCAAATGAACCAAAGCAAATATATTCTGTACTGAATTTCGGAAGGAGGACATCTTTGTTTTTTCTTTCTTCTCTGGAGATATAACTGAGAAGTGCCTGATGAAGTGCTTGAGTTTGCAGTCCCATCATACTGGACTATGTATTCAGTGTCTGTACATTTGTAATTGCTTCTAATTTTGCCCTGCTAAACAATAAGGTGTGTTTTTGTGGTTGATATTCAGCAGTTAAACAAAATAACATAGACATGCACTCAAGAAAGAGATATTTTGTTTTAATTTAGCTTGATTTACGTGGTTTTTACTATATTTTTCTCATTACAGATGTACTCCCAAAACATTAAATTTACTTCCACAATTTTAACGCTAATGGAAAGGGGGGGGGGGGGGGGAACAGTAGAGTGCGAAAAGTAAAAAATTAAAAAAATTAAAAATCCCTCATAAAAAAAATAATGTTAAGTCTTGAAATGCAAAGACACAAAAGGGGTTGGTTTCCTCATTTTACCTGAGCTGCACTAGACAAATACACCATTATGTTTATACGTGTGCCATCAATTACTGTGCTGGTCAATTTGCATCATCACGAGGGCCCATTCACTCAAGCCCATTCAAACACAAAGGCTCTCAACTCAACCACCAAATAATGCAGCAATCTGTCAGCAAGGCGTCCAGCATGTGTGGACCACCCGGCCATCCTTTTTAACAACACCTCCCCCTCCCCCTCCCATCTCCACTTCCAGCCAACACCCCTCGCCCCCCCCCCCCCCCCCCCCCCCGCCCCCCATACTCTTACACTCTTACGACATACACAAGTCTTTAAAACACACATTTGTATTCTCTCGCTGACACTTTAAAGATGGACTCCTTCCATCCCATCTTGCAAAGGACCCAAGCACAGCGCGTGGGTTGGGTTACCTCATCGTGTTGATTGTCATTGGTTCTCCCGGTTCCCCTAGAGACCGTTTCCACCGTCCGCGAGTAAACAGCAACAAAGCCTATTATGTAAATGAGATCACCCTTGGAGAAGAGTGGCGACTGCCTGCCAAGCACCCATCCCACCAGCCTCAGGCACTGCCATGCATTAAGATGCATGGAAATACACACGCATACACATACTCATACATACACACACCCATACACACACACACACACACACACATATAAACAGTACAGTCATACACCAACTCATACACATATGCACCATTACACACACACACACACACACACACACACACTCAATCTCTCTCCACTCGCCTGAGCTGATATGATTTGTGACATGCTGATTCCACCTTGTTCAGCAGAGCAGGGCCACAGACCCCTACATTGTTTCCTTTGATGTCCTAATTAAAAGGTTTCAGATTCAAAGGTATTGTCCAACTAAAGCTGATCATTTCCAAACACTGTTAATGACTTAAGAATATAATAATGAAGTGCCTTGTATTATTAATTACCTTATATGAATCATGTACTTATGTAAGCAGGAACATGGCTTTTCTGTGTTTCTGCGTGAAGAATATTAGGTGCCACTTAGTCTGCATATGTACAAGCGCATGTTTAGACCAGAGGTGATAAGAAGGGTCGAACTGTGCTTCTTCCGACCTTGCAAAACTTCCATCCTTGCCTCGGACATCAGAAATCCACCACGTGGTTTTCCCTGCTGAACACTCAACTTCTGTCTATATAAACCTTGTGCGATGTGTTTATCATTGCTTCACTTTCAGCCTTGTGCTGGGAGTGAGCCCGATTGCAATTGTTGTTTGTCTAATAAATATCCTTATATGCAGCTCCGGAGTCCTGAGGTAACTAGGGTGAATTTTCACCTATCAAAAGCCAATGTCAGTTTCTCTGTAGGCAAAAGCACTACCTGACAAATGAGGAAACATGTCATGACACAAATTATTTGTCAATACTTACAACGTGATTCACAGATAAAATAGAAAATAGAACCCTAAACCATTTTAAATGCCAACAAATGTTTCCAAAACCACAGTGCTGAGGTTGCCCTTGTTCTTAAGACACAGAATGCCACTATTTCATTCAAATTAACTGTATGCATTAAGATAGTGTTGTTTTCTTTTTCTTTTTTTGTTTTCTTGTTTTAGATGATTATTTTAAATATTGTTTGATGGTCAGTTGGTTTGTTAGTTGTTTCTTTTTTTATTTGTTTTGAGATTTTTTTTTTGGAGAGGGGAGCGGGTTCCTTCCAGACCAAAACCAATTTAAACAACTCCCGAATTGTTCTTTTCTGACCACAAAAACAAGCTGTTTTTAATAACTACTTTAAATAATATTTAGCCCAAAACCACCAGGGGTGATACCTTTATACATTTGAAAGAGAGAAAACTATGAGTATCAACGGACCAATCTGGAAGTCAACACCCAAACAAAGGCTGAGCTCCGGCTGGCGGCCGTGGCGTGTGCAGGCTGGCCAGGCTGGAGGCGGCGAGCCACCAAGAGTGACTATCTGGGCTCTGGGCAATCTGTCAGCCCCCTCAGTGCCCAGCAGAGCTTGAAATTTACAGAGAGGCTCCTCTCGGGCCTGAGCCTGCCCTGCCATGCATCGCTCACTCACTGTCCTCACTCCCTCTCTCCCCTTCTGTCCCTCTCTCCCTCTCTTACTCCCTTTGTATCTCTCTCTCTCTCCCTCTGACGCCCTCTGTCCCTCACTCACTCACTCACTCTCTCCCTCTCTTTCTCCCTCTGTCCCTCTCCCATTCCCTCTTACTCTGTCTCTCTGTCTCTCTCTCTGTCTCTCTCTCTCTCTCTCTCCCTCTTTGATGGACAATGCGGCTTGCAACATGCAAAGTCCATCATGCATGGCTTAAAGCTGATTTAATATCTTCATAATAAAATCATTCTGCTAATTTCATGAGCAAGATTCTAAGGGCAAACATGGGTGGCTCAGTGCAATGCTGGGGTGTGTCCATGCACAGACATGGGAGCTCCATGTACATGTTAGAGTTTTACACCTGTGTACATGAGTAAAACACCTTTTTCTAAGAAACCAACTAACTAACTAACACACTAGCTTGCTTGCTCACTCACTCACTCACTCACTCACCTGAGAAACCAACTAACTAGCTCGCTCGCTCACTCACTCACCTAAGAAACCAACTAACTAACTAACACACTAGCTTGCTTGCTCACTCACACACTCGCCTAAGAAACCAACCAACTAACTAAGAAACTAGCTCACTCACTCACTCCCCTAAGCAACTTACTAACAAATAATTAACTAGCTTGCTCACTCACACACCTAAGAAACCAACTAACTAACTAGCTTGTTTGCTCGCTCGCTCACTCACTCACCTAAGTAACTAACTAGCTTACTATCAAAGTAGCTAGCCCGCTCACTCACTCCCTCACCATCTCCAAGTTTCTAAACCATGCGCACCAGAACATGCCAGTGTCTACATTTGAGATGCAACAAAACCTCTGGAAGACAGCAAAGAAAGAACAACCCGATGTTGAAAACTACCATGCATCGTCTAAATGCACAGAGAACACATTCGGAAGCACTAAAATTATTTTCAGTAACAAGCAGCCTGAAGGAAACTACAGAGCAAAACATCATCATAGATGGCTCCCCCCCTGTCCTAATATATATCAGAAATGACAGTCAGAAATTGAGGACTCTGTATTTCATACCACAGACAAGGCAGACATTAAGGGCACTGTCAGTATCCAATGTTACCTGGTATCTTTAATTGTTCCATTTGGCTTTTGCTGAGCGAATGCCTGCTATCTCAGGAAACAACTCTCCATTTTGTGCGTCTGAATGCAGGAGACATCGGAGCGATAGTGAGAAAACCGATGAGAGCGCATTAATTAGCCTTCCACCTAGCTATTAATGAGCACAGGCTGACTAATGAAAACAATTAGATAGTGATTATGAAATGCATAATTTTGCCCAGGCAGAGAGATGAGAGACAGCGTACACACACAGAGAGTGAGAGAGAGTGAGAGAGAGAGAGAGAGAGAGAGAGAGAGAGAGAGCGAGAGAGAGAGAGCGAGAGAGAGATTCAGCTACTCAGTTACAGTAGACATCCTGTTCCACTACTCTGACCACGGCACAAGTCTACTCTGACAGAGGGGAACACGACAGAAAAATTAAGTATTTATGTGTGCAGCCGGAATTCGGGTTGTCAGCATTCCTTCAAACTCCCTGTGTTGGAATGCTAATATTTAACGCTCTGATTCACCATAACCCCGCTCTACACACACACACACACACTCTCCACCCCACCTCAATTTCTTGCCCTCCCTAGAGGAATCCCACTCTCAGCTACAGAGAAACCCTGCAAGGTTTGGTCTGACGTAGACCCATATTTACATCAGTCCCACTCAACTGTTTGCTCAACAGTGTCAGCAAGCACTCGTCACAGAACAAGCCTTGCTCCTGTTCCCTACAGCACAAGGCCAAGCCCACTTTAGACTACTGAGGGCTGCCATCTAGTGTTTGCAGTGAGAACTGCAAAACAAACGTTATCCATCCATCTGCCAGTTGAAGGATTATGCTCTTCAAAGCGAGGAGTGAGCATCAACATATTAAAGGACTTCACGGAGTTCTTTAGCAAGCTGCTATCTTCCAGACGGACTCACTGATGACATGCAGAGAGCATCTCCAGACGCGTTCTGAAAGCTTTTCCCAAGCCTCTGGGAAAGTACTTCCTCCGGAGACGGTGAGCCAACGGAACAACAATTACACTCTCCCTCCGAGCATCTAATGCTCTTCATTAATAACTTCAGCAGACGAACTAACAGGGCAAATAAGAGATTCTCAATCTATCGTGGAAAAAATTATCAGTTAGGACGTGGATTAAAAAAAACAACAACACCCCCCACCCCCCCTCCCTACCTAATAATCAATTTAACTGCATTTATTTAACTTTCCAAAAGAGAAAGCATCCCTTATTTAGGAGCCTATCCAGCCTTACAAAGATCTTATTGCAAGGCGGAGACGAAGTGATGACAAATTATGTAGCATCAGTACCAATTAGGAAACAACTAAACACAAGGCCCTACACAGTTTAACACACTTGAATGTTTTCCACAAACAACCCTGGGTTAACACATTTTTGATTGTTTTCTTTTGTTTTGTCATCTGGTTTGTTGTTGATGTTATTGGGAAACTGTGAGGTTTCAAAGAGCAAAACAAGAAACAAAACAGAGAAATAAAACTAAACAGAAATATTTGAGGTTCCTGAGTCACCATTTATCTAAAGTTCAGACCGGCGTATTGGCTACTGTGCCTACTGTTAGGCCCCTAGCCAATCTGTCGGATCAGGCATCTCAAACCCCTCTCCCTTCGAATGCAATCCCGCCTACAAAGCTCAAATCCAATCAAAAAGGATTTGGAGATTTCAGTGAGACAAATGAGTCTGGTCTTTCACTTCCTTGTTTTCAGTTCAGCTGCTCCAAAAAATAACCAGCGTGGCAGAGGAAGAAAGAGGAGGAGATGGATGCTAGCTGGATGCTTCTCTAACCTGAGGGCATACGCTAGGCATTTGCATAACACATACTCCAGATGTGGTCTGAAGAGAGAATTTACAAGAACTATTTAACTTCTATGAATCCCAAGACCTCATCGAAACGTTACATACATAGCATTTTTGTGTTGCCTTGATGGCAACGGCTGAGGAAAGCCTGAAATTAGGCGTGCTTGTCCCCCTCCCCATCCCTCGTTCTCGTCTGCTCTTTCATTGGGCTGATTTTGAAAGGGGGAAGCACAAAGCCACATCTGTGTGACTTTTGGCACGTTAACTGCAATTATGTGTCACACAAGGAGAGAAGAGACACATAATTGCCATGCCATGTTTGTGAAACAGGCTTTTCACAGACCCGTTATAAAAAAAAAAACGGGAACAAAAAATGAAAATAAATAAATCAGGGGCCGCCATCAGATATGCTATTCTCTGCACATAGTGGAAATGATTTGAAACACTGCAGCACGTTTAGTATAACGAAGCACAGTGCTGTGATTCGCTAGTGAAATGCAAAGGTACCGGAACACCACATTTTCTCTGAGTTCTCAGAGTTGAGAGACGAGACTCCAGCAGGATCATCTGTCCTTGGAGTTGCTGTGGCCTGTGTCGGGCCAGTTGCAGCCAATAACGTAATAACTGCCAATAATGGAATACCTGCCAATAATGTTATAATTCATCATAATAAACGTTGAGTGTAATAACTGGCCAATAACGCAATACTTTTTCTGTTCTTATCGTAGTAAACGTTGGTAGTGTAATAACTGGCCAATAATGTAATATTTTTTCTAAACCAATAACGTATTAACTTTTTGCAAATGTAATGTAATAAGTTAATAAGTTTAATATATTATTGACTTTTATTACATTAAGAACGGAAAACGTATTACATTATTGCCAATTACTACATTGGTTGCCACGGGGCCGCACCCCTTAAAACTAATCAGAGAGGATGGGGTTGTGGGGTGAGGGATGGAAGGACAGAGAGAGAGAGAGAGAGATGAAGAGAAGACGAAATAGTGAAAAAAGGGAAGGGAGAAAGTGATGAACAGAGAGAGGAAAAGGGAGATGATGACATCAGAGAAAAAGAGAGACAAGTGAGAGAGACAAAAGAAAGAAAGAAAAAAAGAGTGAGAGAAAGATGGAGAGAGAATGAGATAGAAAGATGAAGATGGAGAAAGAGAGTGAGTATGGCTTCATCCTCAGCCTGACTACTCTTGTCCTTTTATCAGCTGGGTCTCCTGAGTGCTGCACCAGAGAGAGTAAATATTCCAGCGGCCCTAATCACGCCCTGGCCATTCTTCCCCTTAATCTATGAGGTGCAGGCATACGCAGTCCATGGGAGCAGCACCCTAATTGCCTCCTCGTTTGACTTAGAGTGCACAGCACATCCATCTTCTCATAAACAGCTAGGATGAGCATCTTTCACAGCCGTCAGAGCAGACGGACGCTGTGACTGCTCAGCTAACGCAGGCGGACTGCCAAGGTACGGAGGAGGGGCAGGGTTAGGCACCTCATCAGGTAGTCATGTAAACGGTGCACTGCAAATCATCCACGTCACTGATCAAATATACCAATCTTTAACCGGATCAGTGAAAACAGCAAATAAATTGTCATTTAATTTTAATTTAGTTAAACAGCAAGGGCATTTCCCTAACCAACATCTGCTCCAAGCCACAACTTACCTTATTCTTGCATATGAACAAACATGATCAATCGGCTAAGATGAAATTCATCAAAACTAACAAAACTATAGTCTTTGTACTACCAGGAATGCGTCCAACAAGTAAGGCTGGCATCAATATTACTGATGTGTTGGTTACAAGCGACAAGGCTCAGGACTGACAGAGTCCGTTGATGTCAGCACACATTTGGGAGACCTTCAATTTTGGCCTATGGCATTGAAGAACATGAAGGAGTGGATTCAACAACAACAACAACAACAACAAAAAAAACAATAAACAATATTATCGAGATACTATAAACTCAAAACACTTAGCTAAGTATTTGCGTTCTTTTCTTCTGATTGACTGCCGGACCACATCTTCATATAACTGTGTTTGTGGAGCTCAACTAGTAGGAAAACTGTGAGGTCATGGGTTCGAAACACCGGGGAACACAGTTACTGGGTAAAAATGTCCATGTGTAGTGTACTCCATGCCACTTTGAATAATAAGTTCTATAATTGTAAATGTTAACAAAGACAGGCCTAAAGTCAGAAGTTGGACAAATAATGAAATGATTATTTGACCATAAACTTTCAGAGCAGTTTTTTCTGTCTCCATCCTCGTCTCCTTTGACTTTGTCTTTTTTTGACGCTGTAACGCCCAGACTGGTCAGCAGCTCTCTCCCATCAGATATGAATTATTCATTAAGGCTAAGTAAGTACGCTACCTTTAATTGCCCCATCAGCTGTTCCTATTCAACATAATGATATGCTAATAGCCACGGTGAGCGAATTCCCCTCAGGAGCGTACTATGGGCGCCAGGGAAAGTGTTTAGGATTGCATAATCACGCCATGATAACAACATTTGTGTACACCGTTTCCTGTGCCTTGTGTTTCCATGTCTGTGCTTTAGATCAGCAACGGCAGCAGGAGATGGATAGACTCTTTATCAAACACCAAAGCTGAAGTAAGCACTGCTGTGCCGTGGCCAAACCGGCTAGGGATGGACACAGGGCGTCTTGTTTTAAAAAGAAAGAGCTTACGGGTGATTATTTAGGTGCCAAGTTCAAACAAACACCTCCAGACTAAATAATCAAAACACGATTTTATGAGCTTTCTTTTTTATGAACTAGGTTACACGTTGTAAGCAATAGAGTGTCACAATTAGCTAGTTGAATGCAATTTCATTAATACACTAGCCGCTCTCTTTGGTAATAAAGTGTCTTTGGTTTCACAGTGCAGCTGTGGTGCCAGTTCTTTATTACTGCAACTGACAAATCAAAAACAGCATGAAAGCGCACAATCAGAATTGAACAGCCAAACATCCTCTAGACTCTAGCACAGTGCCGATGTGTGATACGTGCAAGAACGCACGAGGAGGCATGAAAATATATTCTCTCTCAATTACATTTAGCTCTGATGAGGTGAGAGCTACTCACTGAGCTAGGTGATTGGTTGCATTACCTGGCCCTCTAAGCCAATCAGCGCATCATCCCTCGAGACCCCTTCAGCCTAAAGAAGCCTGTTCAAGCACCACGACTCATTTCACCACTTCAGCAGTTTTGTAATGATTAATTAGGTCTTATTTATAATATCTAAATGTCAGGGTATGTTTGCTCACCCTCTACTCTAACCTCACACAAAACTGTCTGTATACACACACATACACCACACACGCACACGCACACACACACAAATATGATGCATTAAAAGTTACAGTGGTTTCAGAACAGTACCATGACAATAACATAACAATGCACTGCACTGCACTTTTAGCTTAAACTGTTGACACAAACATCTTGAAATGAGATAAGGGATGATCCAAACGCTACAGGCACTGCAAGCTCTAAAATGCTGCAATAATACGCAACAGTAGCATGTTTCTTCTTTGTGTGCCCATCTGTTTTCGCTGGATCCATTTCATGCCTTCAGTACACACCGCTGGCTACTGTTTCAGTCAAACAAAACCATTAGAAGCCCTGGGCAGTCTCAGGTGAGCACCTTGTAAAAATAACCACTGAATGAATTAATGTTGGCACATACGGTTCTCTCATCACGACCATCAAAAATCGCAGCCCTGTTATAATCAGTTGAGGAAGGAGACTGTAGTCGTTTGTTTCCCTGGGCCTCCATCTCCGCCCTAATATGGGCCCCAGACTCCCTGCGCGGTGGTTGGGCCTCAGACTCCCTGGGCGGTGGTTGGGCCTCAGACTCCCTGGGCGGTGATTGAGCCTCAGACTCCCTGCGCGGTGGTTGGTGGTGCGGACTATTTGTTCTCTCCTGGGCAGACAGCGGTGTTATTTCAGGCTATACAGAGCTCAGCATGGCCGTGGCTTCAGATTTGTTTGTTCAGCTTGGCCCCCCTACCCTGGACCACGCAGGTGGGAGGAACACACACACACACACACAGCGTGTGCCGTCTCTCGCCCCCGGTTACACGCCAACACGCAGACTGTGTCACTGCAGAAGACTGCTGAGGAAGCACAAACCTGAACACACAGGAACTGCCTCACTTACAAGCTTTGGAGCAGATTACTGAAAGTGACCGATTCAGATTGATTCCTACTGATTTCATACTCATGCATCACTCACCAGCCATTCATTTTCCATTCACACTGGCACTCATTTATTTTATAACAGCCCTACATCTCACAGTATTGTAAGCTGATTCCTATTCATTTCCTAATCTATACACCACCCAAAATGCACTTCCATTTGATGTTGGTGCCCAGTTCTGGAACCAGAAAGTTGTCCCACTGGGTGGGACCAAGGTGGGACAAGGAAGTGTTTTTCAAGTGGATGGGGCGTAACTTTTGCGTAAGCTCTTACAGAATGGATGATTGCCTTATAGTCATACAGTTGGTCTGGTACTAGTAGTTCTGTTACCCCACTCCTGTTCCTGTCAGTATTGCCTTACCCCTTAAGTCATTCAGACTTTATTCCTGATACGGACACAGATCTACCACATATGCTGAGGCACAAATACTGTAAACCTAAACCCAAAGGCGATCTCAGAGGCATTCGAGATGGCTACTAATGGGTAGGGTTTCAATTCTTAGCTAGCAATGCAGATGGTTAATTGTTTTCTTTGGGATTTAGACCACAGTGATATCAACCCTTTAGGTTGGATAGGAAATGACTTCCAACCAACTGTTTCACGTGTGCCTTTCCTATATTCTATGTGTGTTGTCTGCTGCATATGAAATTAATCAGTCACCACTTGCATGCACATATTTTTTCATATCAGGAAAACAGACGTTTCAGCCCACCAAGATATTTCTGCGCTGTCTGTCTGTAAATAAATCTATACATTTATAAGTGCTGTCTGATTCACTTTTGTACTGGGCTTACATTTTTCCAATCCAGCATTGTAACACTATCTCCACTAAGGCTGCAGCCCAGTGTTTACATGTCCTTTTGTCTTGACCTCTAAGCATGCACATCTCATATTCACCCCAAACATCACTCCACAGGCTGAGCATGCACAAGTCTTTAGCTCTCAGCAACCTCTTCATCAGTGGCAAAAACCCCAATCCTCATCTGACTTCCTCAGGCACCTGCCGAGCCCTTAAGTGACTTAATGATTTGATTGCTTCAGCTTGTGCATATGCTCTGTTTTTCCAGGCGCAGAGGGAGAGAGAGAGAAAGAGAGAGAGAGAGAGAAAGAAAGAGAGAGAGAGAGAACCTGTGGACTGATGAGAACAGCTTTGTTCTGCCATGCGTGCGATTCACTTCTGTGCTCGCTCTCATTGTGTCCCCGGCCTCCCCCGGCCCATTCCCAAACTGCCTCTTCATTGGTTTAAATGACAAGCGGGAGTCTGGGGAAAGTGCAGCCCATCTACAGTCTGGGCCCCGCTAGATATTCTACTATACACTATTAACACTAATAGAAAGCCACATGGCAACACCGGTGAATAAATGCCCCCCGTGAAAAGGCCTAGGAGTCATCTACACCGGCCCCTAATTTCACCTGATGGGCAACTGGCAAAGAGCGATGCAACAAGTAACAAGCAAAGTCTGCCACACATGTTAGCAAAATTAATCAATTTAATACATTTTCTTGAGAATTCAATAACATGAGAAAGATCCTAAGCGCAAACATTGGGTTGGCTAGCGCAACGCTCCAACACACCACATGATAGCTTTGGTTAATGTGCAACGGACTTTGCTTGTTGATCGTTGCTTTGCTCGTTGTCGGTCAATGAAATTAGGGCCCATAGATTTCAAATGAGGTACTACAACCATGCAGTGTAACCATCCCAAACCTTAGCACTGAGCTTTAGTAGATTTAGTCATTGCAAAACATTAACTTCAGTGGTAACCTTGTTTTTAATACGTAGATCTGTTTTTGCATTACAACACTAGGCATTGCATCATGTTCTTTGTCAACTGCTCCCTGAAGACTGCAGTCTTCACATTTTACAAAGGTGCTAAATGTAAAATCCTATGATGAATATGGCCGAGATAATGGGAATCAAGGGGAGAAAATCTCTCTGACCTTCATCTCCGTTTCAAGAAATTCAGCCATTAATCAGACTGAGAGAGAAAGAGGGAGAGAGAGAGAGAGAGAAAAAAAGAAGAGAGAGTGAGTCCATTTCATCGACCAGCCTCCAGATTACAGCTACTTTACCTCACAGTCGTTAGACTGAGCTAATCAATTACCGCATATCGCACCAATTAACCGAGGAGCCGCAGCACTGGTGGAAGGAGGGAGTGACTGGAGTTAGCGGCCCCAAAACGACTGAGGAAATGACTAACAACGAGAGCTGCTTCAGCGAGCGCTCAGATCGGCTTCTGCTGCTGCCACGGTGCGCCCAGAGCGCCTCCTTCCTGGGACTGTGCAGGGGATGTTACAACTGTCGCCAAATCACCGTCTCAGAATTGAGAGCACTTAACAGATTCAGCAGGATGGCGGCACTTTAGTCAGTGATCCAATTAATACCTTGTGTGCTTCAGGGCGTAGGAGAAGGAGAACGCATGAAATGTACATCTGTGTAAGGAATACGTGAGCGGCACTAGCCTACAATGGGTATCATGGTACCATTTTCCAGTTCAGAGATTGCTGCATGACTGCCTTTTGTCAACTTACATTTACCATGACAGACAGTTTTTCTGCATGTGGGTTACGGACATGAAAATCTAGGAGCAATGTCATAACCCTGAACTCAGTAAAAAAAAAGAGTCATCTGTCCGCACACATCTCCGGTTTCTTTTGCCAGTCTGAGAAGACAGTGGAGGCATTTCCCTCTTAGGCCGGCATCAGGGCGCCCTCTCTCCGAGCCCAGAGCAAGTGGAGTGGAAAAAGATCGCACTGAAGCTTAATGTAGTGTGCAAAACCCTCCCTGATCACATCGAAGATCAGCGAGCAGACATGACAGTGGACTTTGAATTTCACAGATGGCCTGTCCAGTGTGGGTAAAGGTGAGCTGAACACAACCCCCACACACACACACACATACACACACACGAAGCACACACACAAAAAGCACACACAGAGATGTAGCCTATTGCACATAGAGGGAACTAACACACACACATTCTGATATTTGTGTATTACACATACAGGGGATAACAGACAGAGCAATGGTCAAATCTCTGTACAAAATGTTGTGACTTTGCTGTATAGAGATGCACGTGTGCATTAAGTCATTTCTGTTGTGGGTGCAGGAGATGCTGTGATGACTTGTTTGCCAACTTGGGTCATATGCACGGACATTTGGACATGTAATTGTAATGGACATTACGGGGGAGCGGACTAGTCAACTACCACCTGTTGATCTTTGAATTCCTTAAATAGGTTGGGATGTTTATCTGACAGCTGTTTGGCCAGGTATGACGTGTTGCCTCCTTTTGAGAGACGCATTTTAAAACAGGGGCTTGCCTTTTTCGTCCACTTTATAGCAGGAATATCTCCATATTCCATTTTGGGGCCTTTTCTCAATGAGTTTAGGTGTTGCTGAAGCTGCTGTCATCTATTCAAGTCAAACAAAAGGAAAAAAGCTACCACTGTTCTCGACTCACTTCACGTTTGTTGCGGCTCATATTAAAAATAGTGATGTGCGAGTCCTGCCCCTTTTACTAACCTAGGAGCAGAGTGTGCGCTTCCCATTAACCCGGATTCTTTCGGCCCTACACCTGCTGCTAACACTAGACAACAACATATACAAATTAAAGCGACACATTGGGTCACACACTACTCTCCTTATAACTTGCACAATATCATTACAACACCCCAGTACATTTGCCTAGCCTTTAGCAAGTATCTGCCAGAAGTTCCATAACTTATAGACATAAGGAGGTGCCACAAGCCATCGTTTGCCTTGGAGGATGAAGGTGAGGATTTCACAACTTCATCCAGTCGAGTGTAAGACAAATACAGCAATACAGGCTAACTTAGTAGGCTAACACACAAAAGTTCATGAGTCACTTTGCCAAATCTAATTAAAAACTCAGTCAGGGTTGGGTCCCACAATGTCACACACACCACTAGCCAACGTCAGCGTGAGGGGACAGATTCCTTTTAACCAGATCAAATAGCCATTTGTACAATAAAAGTATCGATTTCTTTTCCAAAATGCTAATATCATACCGTTTTCAAACCTCTAGTTCCGCAGTACTTTTTCAGTATCGGCATACTGTGCAACACTACACAAGGGCTGGGCCATTAATTGAATTCCAACTATTATGAAAATAAGATAATCGAGACAAACCGATTAATGTACCGCATTCCGTCTAGCAATGATGCTCTTGTTTTGCTTTGTGTTACAAATCCACATTTGATCCTCCCTTAAAAAGCCTAATGCTATTTGTCCAAGGTTGTCAGATCTGATGTTGTCAGAGAACCTAATGGCCAATACACAACATAAACCCCCTCGCCATTCTTGTGTGCCTCTCAAAGTCAACTTTCACCAAAACAAGTCAAAGAAAAGTCAAAGAAAAGTGTAAACAGCTCTGACACTAGAAGTCAATCTAAAATCTAAAAATTCCTAGCTTTCTGACATAAGCATCAGTTGAAGGGAGATCTTCTTCTCTTCACATTTAAGTCACTGCTGTTCCCACACGGTCATGCTAACAAAGACATTATATGCCATTACCATCACGCCCAGTCAGTCAGTCACACTCAACACTGGACACTAATAGCAGCATGACATAACAGCAAATATGAAGAGCTTCCCCTAAGAACCCTTAAGGCTGTCCACTTGATGGTCCATCGAAGCCATCAGGGAGAGGTTAAAAGGGTTATAGAGGGCCACATGGAGGGACAGAGAGAGAGAGAGAGAGAGAGAGAGAGACTTTTTCACACTCAGAGAGCCATCAAGGGAAGCTGTCTGACCACTTCAAAGGCCTGTGCACTGGCAGCTAGTACAAAATGGCTTTGATAATTTGAAAGTAAAGCTTCCACTCATATCCACTCTCTTAGAGTTCTCTTAGTTACCCACAAATCAGTGTGGCCGTCACGTACAGTACTTATCTTTACAACTGAACAACTATTTACTATTTCTAAGCATAGGCGGAGATCCCGGGGGGGACGGGGGGGGACGTGTCCCCCCCTACCATAAAGTTGTCCCCCCCAACAATCATTGAAAACTAAAAAATATATATATATTTTTTGATTTTTTTTTTTTTAATAAAAATACGACGACGCAAGCGGTGCTAATTATAGACGTAAAAAAATGTGTTTTTAAGTGTTGAAAAATCATGTTCCCCCTATTCCTCAAAGTGGTTTGGTTCACATGCTGTTTCCAACGGGCAGGGCTACCGGCAGCTCCGTGTTTCAGTTAATCAGCCCAGTAGCCTACACGGTCAGATTGTCAGACTGTTTCCTCCTCTGTCCCCTGTCGCTGCCGCTATGATACACGATATGTAAAGAGATTTACCTCATTCTCGAACGCAGTAAGAACATGTAAAGAAGAAGTTGTTTTCTAAACTCCATTTATGAAGTTCCAATCGATATGCACAAGTATACATAAGCTTATTCATGGATTGGCATGACAACGTGAACGTTTGCCGATAACACACGCATGCCGGTAATTAACACAGTTAAGATAGCTAGCTAAGTCTAGGACAATGTCCTGTCAGGGCAGGTTCATGCTAGTTAATAAACGTAGGTCTACATCTCAGTGCCTCTCCAGATTTGTTAAATTATCTGAAGTTAAATTAATGTCATCTTTTTGTGCGGTCCATGAACTATGCTGGTATAGTAATATGGAGTGACAGTGGCGTATGAGGTAGAGAAGTCGTATTGTAATCAAAAGGTTGCAAGTTTGATTCCCTGGTGAGCTGTTTTATAACTTATTTTGAGCATCAAGTTCTCTTGAACTTTGGACTTTATTTGTCTGTGAATAGATATTTCGTGTTAGTACATTTAATGCTGTTTAGATTATACTAAAATGACTTCGAATTTCTGTTTGTAAATGTGATAAGAGAATTCGGTATTTAGCAGTTTATGCTAGCTCTCGTGAAAGCAATTTTTTCATGTCCCCCCCCCCCGGAATTACACTCTGAAATTTGACCATGTATTGTCCCCCCCTACAATGAAATGGGATCTCCGCCCCTGTTTCTAAGTATAACATATAATTATATTCCATAAATATAATATGCTCATGTCTGCACACCAAGGTTATTATAGTTAACGAAAACTAACGAAAAAACGAAAACGAGGTGTGATATTTTTTTTCGTTAACTGAAATAAAAATAAAAACGAAGCTTTATAAAAAAACGATAACTAACTGAAACTGTATTGTGTCTTTACAAAACTAACTAAAATAAAATAGAATTATTGAGAAAATGTCCTTAGTTTTCGTCTTTGTCAATGTATTTCATAGATGTCAATTTATTTCATACATAGCCTTTTAGTCTATCTTCCGCCGTACCACTTTTAGTACACGCCCCTCACCTGGTTTCATTGCGGCAAAAGTCGGGAGAAAGCAACAGAGTCCTATTTGGGATTACCTGGAACAGTAACGTGCGGTGAGGTTCGTGGCTGGTGAGGCACTGACTCTTTCAGAGTCAGATTTACAAATATATAAACCCAATACAGTAGCTTAAATCACCATTCAGTTGGCAGCTTGCACATTGACTACTGGTTGTTTTTAATATCAGCATTCTTTACACACACATAGGTAAGGTAGCTACATACAGTTGGCAGCTGCTAGCTTGTGATGAACTCGTGTTAATATGTGTGATTATGCACTCGTGAATATGAACTCTTACGAAGTTGCACAGGCCCCCTGAGGGTCTCCACTGTACGTCCAAAACCAAATCTATTCTTGAGGTTCAAAATATTTACAAAGCAATTTGGCTTTGGATGTGAGAAGTCGATCGAGTTATCTTCTGTCCCGTCGTTTGAAGCATACATTTTAGCTACGGCATTGGTCTCCCATTATTGATCAATTCACGTTTTGATTGAAAGTCCAGTTATGAGAAATGTTTTAGCTTAGCTATAGAATCTTCCATTTTCGTAGTCAAGGTAAAATATAAGAAGTGTAACGGCAGAACAAGCATAAACCCAACCGGTGGGCTCTCGCATGCTCCCTTCATTGAAGCAGAGGTACTGTTTGCCTCCTCTCCGTGCTTTTTCACTGCGGCGTTACGTCAGATCAGCAAAACTAAATAGGTTCTACGCATGCGCTTAACCCAGTTTGTAAGGGATTGCGCAATCTGAGATGAGGCACAGCTCGTCGCTGCCTCACCGTCTCGCTGTCTCCTGTCTGTTTGAACAGGACATGCGCAAATTCTGCCTGACACACGTCTGACACACGTCTTTCATAGTTGTCTTTTGTGGATGGCTGTTCATTTGTCCTAAGTGAATACTTTTTTAAAAATGGTATGTTTGGTGATTTTGTATTACATATTATTTATTGTAGCTTGTATTCTCTATTCATTTTGAGCATTTTGTTTTGCAAGCAAAAACATTAAGCTTCCCTGACTTGGGCCCCCCCCCCTGGTCTGTTGCATTCCGCAGTAAAGACTAAAACTAATACTGAAACTAATAAAAACTAAACTCAAACTAAGCATTTTCAAAAAATAGAAACTAAACTAAACTAGCAAACCCGCTTTAAAAACTAATTAAAACTAAACTGAAATTGAAAACAAAAAGACAAAACGAAATAAAAATAAAAACTAGTGAAAAATGCAAAACTATAATAACCTTGCTGCACACACAACTGCAATGAGTGATTGTGTTACATCATCGTTATCTCAATCAAAATAATTGTGATTATGACACACACAAACACACACACACACACCCCACACACACACACACACAGAGACAGACACACACACACAGACGCACAGATAAAACCTGTCTGATGTGTGTGCAAGGAGAGTAAAGACACCCTTCCCCTCATGTGGTCCTAACACACCGCGGCTCCCTGGAGAGCAGCAGCTGGTGCTCAGCCATGCCTGAACAACAGCAGGGCCCACTGACTCAAAACACACAGAAGGTGGAGGGTTGGGTTGTTGGCGGAGTCACCCGAGCAGGCCAGGGCGATGACAGACCCGGAGCCTGATGCCTAAAGACGATGAACTGCCGTGGAAGAATTAGCATGACACACAGCAGGGGGAGTGAAACGCAGCGTGGTACATTTCAATTGCATTTTTATTTATTTATACGCACACATTAACAACGAGTATTGTCAACTGACAGCATCCATGGCCTGAACACCCTAGTGCAAGCCTAAAGGTAACAAGAAGACACCTTCTGCAGAACCCAGCTCAAAAGGGGGGACCCATCTCCATGACGCTCAGAGGAGAATGAAACATTGAGAGAGAGGATATCTACATGGCATATAAGGGTCAAGGCAAATCTGCCTCATCGAGGACAGCTGACCAAGACAAATGTCCAAAAACGCAAAAGTTGATTGGCATCTAAGAGCCAAAAGCTTGAAACTCTTAGTACTAGTAGTAAGCACTTTTCACAGAGTGTGGATACTATGACATCTTAAAAATAGGTCAAAATAGTTTTCATCAACTTTTCACATCAGAAAGACGATCATGATTGACTCCTGCAGACACAATTCCTATCGTCACATGAACACATCAGGCTCAGACTTCCGTTAATGTGAGTGATAACACATCCTGGAAAAACAGGGCAAAGCCAGAAAATATCCATCATGCCAAGCAAGGCTATGAAAACTATTAACATATGCGATCAATCACTATATTCGTTCTTGCTCCAGACTTCTATGGCTGAAAGTGACTTGCGCTGATTATCAATGCAAGACACGCTCAGGCAAAGCGGCAAACTAACGGTTTTAGTCACTGGACCCCTGAACTCAGAAACTTTCCCCCTGAACACAGAATCTTCCCCCTCCCCACGACACATGCCTCTAAGCTGTGAAATTCACAATGTGCAAACCGTGCTTTCGCATTCACACCTCGCTCTCGTTCTCTCTCTCTCCTCTCCGGCAAGGCCCAGGGGGAAGCTGGTGAGAGGTGGCAGGATTGGCGTCAGTGGGGGAAAAAAAAACCCTTGCGATCAGCCCGCAGTTACACGGAGACGGGCGTCAGTGGAGAGGCGGAGAGGTGGCGCAGAGGCGGAGGCGGCGCAGAGCCAGCGGGGCAGGAGTCGTTTACCCCATACCCAGGCGTGGTGAGGAAAAACAGATTACCTCCGTGCCCGGGCTGATGAAGGGCTGGGGGAGGGGGGGGGGGGGAGGGGGCATACCTGGCATCCCGCCTCGAGGACGATGAATAATGCAAGGCAAGGTTTGGCACTCGGAATCACAGTCTGGAGTCTGCAGAACCACCGTAAACACACACAGATACGTAGTATGCACTCTGGGCAGGAGTGTCTTTGAGAGACTTGGGGTGTGTGTGTCTGGGAGAGGGGGAGCGGTCTGAGTGAGGGTGGGAGTTAAGAGTTGGTGGTAGTTGGTTGGTTGTTATGGATGTGTGTGTGTGTGTGTGTGTATGTGTGCGTCCATGAGGGGGGGCATGAAAGAGGCTTGGGCTGTGTGTGTGTGTGTGTGTGTGTGTGTGTGTGTGTGTGTGTGTGTGTGTGTGTGTGTGAGTGTGTGTGTATGCGTGTGTATGAGTGCATCCATGAGGGGAACAAGAAAAAGGCTTGGAATGTGTGTGTGTGTGTGTGTGCATCCATGGGGGGACAAGAAAGAGACTTGGGCTACGTGTGTCTGTGTGTGTGTGTGTGTGTGTGTGTGTGTGTGTGTGTGTCTGTGAGGGGAGAAAAGCTGAGGCTTAGGCTGTGTGTGTGTGTGTGTGTGTGTGTGTGTGTGTGTAAGTGTGTACATTCTGGCGACAGGGGAAAATATGTTTTAGGCACCAGTGGGTGTCCACAGTGGGTCACCTAACCGGACTGCTGTGATGACAATTATTAGCCCAGTCTGTGGCAGACAGCATCTTTGCAGCCATTGTCCTCGCCTTAAACACTCATCTCGAGACGGCGTGAGGGGGCCGTCGTGCTATTCTGCCCTTATTACAGGGTCTCTGTTTGGAGTTTTCTGCTGCAGACTTGTGGGAGGCTGAGAGAGCACCGTGTAGATGGTTGTGGGGTAAATATCAGATCTGAGGCTGCCAGAGATCTTAATGGCCAACCCACAACATAAACGTCCCCACCCCTTTCTTGTGCCATTCTGAGAGCTTGTGAATTTTCACCAAAACAAGTCAAGGATGAGTCAGGGAAAGAGTAAAAAGCTCTGACACCAGAAGCCAACCTAAAAATCTAATTGTAGGACTTCCTGGCTTTCTGACTGAAGAGCATCAGTTGATGTGCGATCCTCTTCCCTTCACATCTAAATCACTGCTGTTCCCACACGGTCATGCTCACAAAGGCACTCTATGCCTATGGCATTACCAGCACGCACAGTCAAGCAGTCAGTCAGTCAGTCAAACTTAACACTGGGCACTAATGGCAGCCGGACATCGCAGCAAATATGAACAGCTTTTCCCTAAGAACTCCTTCAATCAGGTTGTCCACTTGATGGGCCATCGAAGATGTATAGATTTTTCATTTCAGTTAAAAATTGATAGGCCCTAAGGCTTGTTTTTTTTTGCCAAGAAGAGGAAATAGGCCTCTGACTGGCTTGTGGAAGGTGAACACACAGCCATAATGTGTTCAGGAGAGCTTTAATGTCCTAAACACTGTTTGATGAACCCTGTGCTCCTGGGAGCAGTGATTGGCTGGCCTTGAGGCCGTGCCTCTCAGATGGGCAGGGCGAGCAGCTGGCTGGATCCAGACTCAGAGCATGGAGATGGGTAACTGTGTGGAACGCTTCTCATTACTACAGAGGCAGCCTCGGTCCGCGGCGGCCTTTACGGCTCTACAGCATCTGGGAGAGAGCCAGTGCTCCCGTACACCAATCCCAGGGAATGCTGGGACAAGCAGCTCCTGCTGCAAACCGATAGGGATGAATGGAGGTAGCAGACCCAGGATCACTGGTTTACTGAATACTGGAGAATTACCTAATTTTCCCAAAAAAAAAATAAAACAGAAAACCAAATAAAAAAATGCCCCAAAAATGCCAAAACAAACAGGCAGCAGTTTCATTGAGGAAACATACCACATTACAGTACTTTGGACAACGTCAACAACATGCTGTTGAGGTAAAGCTGACTTGAATGATACCACTACATCTACATTCCTCAAGCGTGGTACACTGCTTACGTGCAGGCAATCCAAAAGCTGTTTATATCCGTCACATTACACATGCACAAAACAAAAACAAAAAAAACTGGTGACAATGAAAAATCACCTCGATAATAATCTAAAACAACCTCATAGCAACAACTGATCTGGCTCACCTCTATGGCTTCATAATAATTACGAGGCAAATCTCTCCTATGTATTAAATCAGAGAGCCTGCATTAATTTTAATCAGAGGAGGTAGCCAGGCATGACCACAGGCCCCCCTTGGGAGGCCAACAGAGGGAGCAGGTCTGGGCTGGGCTGGGCTGGGCTGGGCGGTGTGGTGTGGTGCTATCATGCACTCCCAGAAAGGGGCACTGAGGTCACAGCAGTGCCAAAGCTTGCTCTTCAGGGTTCAGTGCCTCCCCCTAGCCACCATGACGTGACTTATCGGAGCGGGTGAGAGAAGTGACCTTTGAGAGTGCAGGTTGGGGTAAAGGCACCTGCTGGAGCTGGAAGTTGGCCTTTCCAAACTTGGGAGCGGCGCGGTGGGGGATAAACAGTACCTGGCATTTACAGCCATTAGCCTGCTATTAGGTTTGCCACTTCTGCTACTAATCCATGTCCCGGTCATGAGTGTATGTGTGCTTGTGTCTGTGTGTGCATGTGCGTGGAGTACTATGTTACCTGATGTGTTCAATTATAACCCATAAAAACATGGCAGGTATGAGGGCGAGGAACATAAAAGGCTTTCGAGTGCATCAGCCTGCGGGGGGACAAGCTGTAGCAGAGCGGAGTATTAAGTACAACAGTACAAGACCACACATTAAGGTCAAACAACCCTTGCAGGTTTGCAAAGCGCATTTCAACAGAATTGTTCAACGGCCTTAAGGCTGAGGAGAATGGAGTGTGTGAGCAGAAAGAGAAAGAGAGAGAGAAAGAGAGAGAGAAAGAGAGAGAGATAGAGAAATGTAAAGACTTTTCTAAATGGGTCAGGTATCCTAACATATAAAAGTGCTGTGTTTACGGCGCAGCGCCTTCTCTGTGCTTTTTTTTCCCAGCGACTGGTGTTATCCTCTGCTGGGCGCCCGGGCTTTGAATTCACCTCAGACGCCGCGGCATAGCCTGGCCCTTTCAGCATAATCCTCAGATGCAGCGCTAGCAGCCGAGGCAATTTCACAATTTGTGAGAGAGCTGGGAGAGAAAGTATCTACTCAGAGGACTTATCAAAATCAGAGCAGTCTCCAGAGTCTTTACAGGGGTTTTATGAGGTGAACGATCAGGTGAAATGTAGCAAAGCCGGGATGTTAGAGAACTCTAAATTCTTCAAATAAATTGGACCGCTTCCAAGTAGAGACTTTTTTTTCTTTACAAAGTATCTGCAGTGAACCAGTAGGATGATCAAGAAAGCCAAATATTATCCGCATCTTTTATCCAATAGTCACGTCTTTATATTCTTTCAATGCATGTATAACAGAGGCTCGCTGGTACACCTAGCTGTGTAGTGTTTAAACCTCACGCGCTGATGCTGTGCTAGTGCTAACCCCAACCCCCATGGGTTTTAGCCTTCCAACAAGCATGCACGTCTCCTATGGCCAAGGTTGCAAGTTCAATTCCTGAGTGATGCTGTACTTTTTTGTACAATATATACTATATTTTCAGTTTTTCTCTAAATGTAGAGCAACACTTAACAATTAAAAAAACTGCTTTAAAACTGTGAGAGATAAAAAAAAAAAAAAAAAAAAAACATTCATACATTCAAGAATTTTGCTCTCAGGCAACTTGCAACCTTTAACTCAGTATTTCCCCTTACCACACCGACAGCAAACAGTACAAAACAGTCTTTTTTCTGTCTGCCTCTTCAGCCCAAACAGATTTGAAGTGCTCAAACCTATGTTTGCATTTCTTACTAATGTCAGCCAGATTTAACAACCGATTGCATGTCCCATTACTTTGCGGTGCATACATTTGCAGAAACTGTTTATATTTGTTAATACAGCTAGAAAATGTATTTACTCAGATTACCAAGAGACTAAGACAGTGGCCGAGACCAGCTATTTTCCAAAAGCATCTTTCACATCTTTGAATGTGACAGTCTGGCTTAAATTTTACAAATAATTAGCATTTAAAACAGCTTTAAGTGTCTTCCTATAAGCCTTTTCTTGCCTTTGTAACTGCATGTGCATGTTTCTATTTCCACTGCCACAGTACCACCATCAGTGAAGGAGTAGATAATCCTGGTCTGGAAGAAATCTATCTGCATTGTAGGACTAACAAAACAGTTTTTTACTATTACTAATTTCATTCCGAAAGAGAAGAACACCATGACCATCGGCCAATTTCGACTCATCAGTCTTCTTAATGTGGAAGGAAAGATTTTCTTTAGTATGGTAGCAAGGAAGTCGGCCTCCTATTTGAGGGCAAAACAGCTTGATAGATATTTCTGTGCAGAAAGCAAGAATCCCAGGATTCCAGAACATAGTAGCATGATTGGGCGAATTCAGGTTGTAAGGACAGAAAGCAAAGACCTCTGTGTGGTATTTTTTAACTTTGCTAATGCCTTTGGATCAATGTCAAACAGTCTGTTGAGGAATGTCTTCAGTTACTTTCAGGTCCCTGAGAAGATTTCAGCGTTAGTCAAAGCATACCTTAAGGATATTCAGTTGTGCCTCAACACAAGTAACTACACCACATTCTGGCAGCATTTGGAGACTGGCATAATGGCTGGATGCACCATTTCACAGTTGGCTGTGATAATGGAGGTCCTTATGAAGGCATCTAAATGGGTGGTGGTGAGAGGCTGCGGGACGGCACCCAGTTACCTCCCATCCAAGCTTATATGGATGACATGGCGGCGTTTTGTACCAACTGCTCCATGTACCTGTTGGCTGTTAGCCAAATTAAATGAAAATCTGAAATGGAATGAAAGTGAAACCTAGCTAATATAAAAGTGTTTCTATCAGTAAGGGGAAACTGGTGGAAGAGAGTGAGTTTTTATGTTATATGATAAAGAACCATTAAAGTGATTCCTTCTATTGCAGAGAAACCGGTGAAGAGTCTAGGCAGGTGGTGCAATTTGAGCGTCCCAGGCGTGGCTTGAGCCATGCTGCAGCCGCGAGTCATGTAGAGATACGTGATGGAGCCTATATTTTACCCGTAAGGTTAACGGTTCTCAGCAAAAATAGACAATAAAAAGATATTTTGATAGCAAAATTGACATCATACCAGCAACGTTACATAGTTGACACCTTTTACTGCAGTTTCAGTGTGTAGACTACGTCACAGACATAAAAAAATATAACCATATTTTTAACCATTTAAGCAATTGCATGCTATGAAATGGGAAAGTGGAGGATACATGTACTATATAGTCATAGCAAAAACCCAACGTAGGCTATAATTAAATAATGTCGATGAGAACAGATGATTAGTTAAAGGGCAGTAGTTTTCCGGTGCGCTCTCTCCCTCCCTCTCTGACTACGAACGAGAGTACAATCAAATCACTTTTTTTCTCCATCTACGATGGATGACCCCAATCTCATTGTGTATTTACGGCCGTTATCAAGTAAATGTAGAAAGATAGGGCTGGCAGTAGCAGTGCAGCAGCAGGGTTTGGGTTAGGTGAAAATTGGAGGATATGGGGTAAGACTACATTGCCATAGAGGAGGTGGAAACTAGACGAGCAGCAAAGGTTTCTCTGGCAAAGCAAGGGCAATGGATGAACTGGCATAATGTTAAGAAGAGGAAGATCAGCTAGAAGGAATTGTTGGCTATGTTACAGCAAAATTTGTTGTTGGAGCCACTTGTGTCCTCCCAACTCTACAGAAATCTCGGTCAGTGGGTGGGTGAAGACGGAAGGTGTAAGTTGTATATTCGTGTTGGCTCATTAAGACATGTTCTCCCTTGTACGTCGTTTTGGACAAAAGCGTCTGCTAAATGACTAAATGTAAATGTAAATGTAATGTTCTGTCTGGTTGTAAAACTAGCTTCACCCTGGGTTGCTACACATAATCTGGTTTTAAAATCATCAGTGTGTTTGTTTGAGAAAAACGAGTTGAGGTTACCCATTTGACGGTTAATGACAGTAGAATTTATATTGTGTGCGAGGGGCAGAAAAGTGGAAACCAGGCACGTACACACAGTGGCACACTGGCAAATGGGGTAAATCTTGGGATTAGAATTGCTTCATGATGTTGGAAAGCAACTTCATGTTCCACAGTGTATTGTTGTATGAGACCAGACATGGTGTTGTATTCTGAGTGCACTATTTACTTTTTTGAGTTAACGATTCCCTTTGAAGATGAGATTGAGGAAGCCTTTGAAAGGAAGAAGCTAAAGTATGCAGAACAGTTAGCATAATTGTGGGAAGGTGGTTGGCAAGCTCACACAAGACCAGTGGAGATAGCTGTTAGAGGCTTTGTAGCCAAATCAACCACAACACTTCGGTTGGATTTTGGTTTTCGAGGACGGTCATTCAAAGGAGCTTTAAAGCAGCAATAAGTAGTTCTGCTCCAAAACTAGCAAGCTAACTACCTAAAAGGCATGCAAAAACCTTGCAAACACCACCAACTGCCCAATTGGCGCTGATAGAAACTTGCCAACACACCAACTGGTGTCTTTTAGCTGTATAGCTGGCAATGTCATGCTGTGAAAGCTTTTCTTCCATTTTTTCAGGGTGTTCCAGCCAGGAACACAGAACTACATAGTGCATATCCTGGATGGCTGTTGAGAAATACACAGGTGTTTATCTGTCCTTCACATGACCATATGCTATCAAAACGAAATGAGGATGGTACCAAAACTAGTTGCCTATAAAACCATACCTCAGAAAGTGTCAAATTGTTGCATAGTGTTGCTTTAAAGGAGTTGTATGAGGCTGCTGAAAAAAGCCAGTAGTTATGGCTGAGGCCTGTATTACGTGAAGAAGCCTGTTGTCGCAATATGTTTGGGTGCCCAAAGTGACCAGGTTTCGTATACTATTTTATTTCTTTACCCTAATCCAGGTTCGTAATCACGGGAGGCCCTCCCACCCCAACCCCTACCCTTACCCTAACCTGCGTTCATATCCAACCCCTACCCTTACCCTAACCTGCGTTCGTATGCAGATCCTACCCTTACCCTAACCCGGGTTTGTACCCCTGAGGATGTTACACATTCCGTATATTTCAACTGGTGCCATAGTAATAGCTATGCGGCAATATTTTGTTCATGGACAATGAGTGAGTCAACACAAAGTCTTTTTTAGGCCTTATTTGAGCAGTTGGAGAAACAATGTTCAATATGATAGGAGCCTGATCTTGTTTGCCCAATATAGCTGCCCTGAGGCGTTGCCAAGATGGCTGCCAAGTGGCGAGACTTGCCTTTATGGTCATTGGTTTTTGTATGTTGTTATAATACTTAGGCTAGGTTATTGGGAATAAGTACTTGCATGTGACAGTGAGAGGTTTGGCCGCTGTGGGAAGTCCCTAGCCAACTGCACAAGGAATTTAACATCCTTTCCCGTGTATATAACTACAAAAAACTAGTCTACTACTGAGAGTAGAAGTTAATAGAATTCTTTGCTTCTTCTATTCAGCACTATCAAACCACATCAAATCATATGTCAGTGAAGTTCTCTAATAGCCCCAAGACTTTCAAACAAGCCATATCATTTTGATGGACTTGAGAATGGATTTACAGCAAAAGCCTAAATACTCAAATAAACCTATTGCACTCAACAGATCCAGCCACATTCTTCAGTGATAAGAGAGATTTATTTAAAAAAAAATCCTTCTGAACCTTCTGTCTGAGGCCAGTGCCTCATGGTTTTGCCATTCCCATGTTGTGGGAATCCCAATTGTGAACCATATTAAAAAAAGAAGAGACATGTTAGTGGTGCTAATACACCAAAGAAACACAAAACTGAGGAGGAATAGATTTACTTATTTAGGGAAGCCATTAATCAATTACTTCATAATCCATTATAACGTTTCAACTGTAATTATCGCTCTTACCTTAGACTTGAGGTCCCAATACTCCTCTGTACCATATGACACATTGCGGAAAGTGGTGATATAGTCATAGCTGATTACTGCAGTCTGCAAATACAGAATAATCCAAACAAACAAATAAATTACAGCTAAAGTTAAATAAGTACTAGACACAGTATTTCAATCTGAGATCATAAACAATTATACGGATACACGTACACCTACATACATGGCCAGTATTATTTCTGATTAGATAAGAGGGCGGCAGGTTGTTTAGGTATAAATATGTGTGTGACATTACGACATCTGGCCATTACTGAACATGAATAATATTTTATAATAATATAAAATCTTGGCCTGTGTATGACTTAAGCTTAACTTTGTGTAGGACTTTTTTCTATTGTATTTTTTCCATTGGATTTCACCAAAAGTATTCATCAATGTACAAACGATTTTTCAAGTGAGCAGCAAGTCAGTTTGTAAATAAAATCCATTTGTCCACATGTTTAATAGACTGCTGGTGTTACTTGCATATCAGCTGTTTTACAGTTCAGTTATGCTTTAGCTAATGTTCTGAGCGGATATGGACTGGAGTCACTGAAATTGACAATAATCATCCTGTCAATTGGACAGAAGTTATCGTTTCAGCATATAAGAGCAAAGCATTAAAATCATGTTCTGTTATAGACAGTCAGTTTGACTGCTGAGGAAGGAGGAGGACATACCGTTGCCGCTGCTCTGCCGAACCTAATAAGGCTGATGTCATTTAGGTCCACATGCTTGTTGTGCAGGTAAAATCCGGACGAGGCGAACACAGCAGCGGCGACAGTGGACACTTTCAACAGCCGTCCAGCCATCGGAGGCACTACAAGAAAGTATTTCAGCAAAGTTTGTGTGTGTTGTCATTTTTTCCGATTCATGTAACAGAGGTAGTTTATATTTTGTACAACACTGCTACGAAAAAGCAGAGTGACACTGAATACATGTACACCTCTCACATGAAAGCTTTAATTAATTTCTTGCCAAACACAACAGTCATTTAACAGCGACACCATGGGTCAAGTTAAAAGATCAGAGAGCAAACATCAACCACGACAGTAATGGAGTGGGGTGATGAATTAAAACATCTCGTAAGTACATTCGTGATTAATAAGGGCTAACACAAAATGCTGACATTTGTTATATTAACTGAAGGTTACATGCCACCCTACCTAGCATTAGCTAACCCAGACACTATACTATATTATGCAACTGGCAAGCTAGCCAGTTTCATAACTAAACCCACTGAGACTAAAAGAAGTTAGATGCTCGGGCCAAAATATCAACGTAATGAAGTGGTTTGGACAGTCTTCTCTAAATATTACTACAGTAATGATTCCTTGGGGTACCTTAATCTAATATCTGCATTTCCTTCTGTCATTCACTCACCGGTTTCTTGGAGCGACCTCTCAACTCGTGCCCGTGTTTTCAATTTAGTCGCAATGCTTTGTGGGTATTATAGTCTTGTAGTATAACCAGATACATTGGTATAATCACTATGAGTATAACCAGAGGTAAATATATTAACCAGAGGTAAACATATGTTATTATATATCTGTTAGTAGTATGTATTCTTAATCTACACATCTTGTTTGCCTGTACTATTTTAAACTTGGATGAGTGAAAAATCACAAACGTAATATTTACGCGCGACAGATGAGCACGTGGGTCATGAGTCTAGTCGAGCATGTTTACGATAGCGCTTTCATAATAGGCGAGTCTTCCCCTTTTTCAAAGTGCTTGCCATTTCTACGTTTTTGTGTTACAAACACAAATATGTGTTGAGGAACAGACCCAAAGAAGTTTTAAATGCCCATGGCCATTCAGCATTCCGTTTGTTCACAAGAGTATTATGAATGCAGAGTAATATTTAGAAATGGAGATTACACTAATTCTCTCTTTACAACCCCGTTTCTGTTGGTTTACGTTTGATGAAATATTAAGAGTTTCGTCTTAGTTTTGTGGGTTTTTCTTTTTGAGTTATCTAGAAAACATATGTATGCTAAGAACCTGGATGATAATGGCCACTTCTTGTTTTTTTTTTTGTTTCCTCTGAAGGATGTGATAATAAGGATAATACCGTGATGGTCACACAATGACTATAATGGTGTGATTATTACTGGAAGACTGCTCAGTACAAATTAATGTTATTTTTCCTATATTAGCATATGTTACATTGGTAATCCTATATCTTATCACACAATCTTTATGTGAAACAAACTTGATGTAGTGACATTTTCCCACATTGCGCCATAAAGTATAACCATGTTACATTAGATAATACATAGAGTGAACTTCCAGTTGAAGCATGGTCAAGCATCTGCATGTGCATTAGGATAGTGTGGTTTGTTCACCCTAATAACACCTATGCTCATTTAATTCCCTCCCACCCTAATTAAGAGGCACTCTTAACAGAATCATTACTAAGATTATTATGTACTCCATATCAAGCATCGAAAGCGGTGGTGTACTCCATGTAGTGTGCACTCTCAAAGAGAAATGTCAGACTTCTGTCTAAAGAAAAATATACTGGCTAGAGGCTGGGTTGATAACTCAGACTCAGCAAAGCATTGTTCAGTGTTTCCCAGTAGTTTGTGTGTGTGGGTGAGACTGATGTATTACCTTTTCCTCTCCAGGTGGGTAAATGTGCCCTGTGCAGTCCGCTTTTATGTTTCTGCCTCTATACTTACTTCAACACTATGACATGATGCTCTGGGCATTTTCTTTTAATTTCCTGATTAAATGAAAATCAAAGGGAAAATGCAACAGCCTTCTCCACACCACAGCGGAAGACGTAAAAATTATAGGACAGGGAGTTTTGTTGTACTGGTGGTTTTGCTTCCCTTAGATCAAGTCAACCTTGTTGAAGAATTATAATGCATTGGTATATTTCTTCTACAAGAGGCCTGAACTGTTATCATTCACCCCTGCAATCATTTCAAACCTTAATTCCTTTTGTTTTTTAGATGCATTTGAGGCTACTCACAGAGAATCCACAAGAGAGGAAAGGGCAATCATTAATAGATGATACAGCCTTGGATCAAAATCAGGAAAATGGAACTGAGAAATCAGTGGATTTCAAGCACTGCTGACAAAGAGTAAGATGGCTTGACAGGTTTATTTATCAAGTCCTGGTTAACTAGACAGCTAATATTAAGTGCATGGCGCCTTTGTACAGTACAGAACTAGCTGAACAACCAATCTTTACTGGTTTGCATGCAGGACACAACTGCAATCTTTTGAAACTACAAGGAATTTCATTCTTGCAGCTGAATAAAAGGGATTGCTCAAGCACAGTTCAGTTGTGGTCTCAGTATAGTGACAATACAAGACACTCACACAGACCGCATCCTGAATATTAGGTGAAATAATGATCTGTGAACGTGGTTGTCACATTTCCTTAGCAGTGAGGGAACAACAGCCAGTAAATGCAGATCTCCACACTGATTACAGGGCTGTCCTCTAAAGTGTGGAGGACGAAGTGTTGAGGGACCATGACATGATCCAAAATGACAGACGGTAGGGAGGGAGAGCATGAACAGCAGGTCTCCAAAGCCGAGCCTGATATGCATCCGTGAACTTTTTACCTTTACAGATGAACAAATCCATTTAAAGTTTGCCAACAAAACTTACATGTAATGTGCTAATGTTACATGGTACATTCAGCTGGCACATTCAGCTATTATGATCCAAACATTGAGTTAAATTGAGCTTTAAATGTGTGTTAAGGTGTTTGATACACTGCTGTACTGTGTGTGAACTTTGAATGTTTGATTCAGGTTTTTGATAACATATGACATAGATAGAGCACAGCGTGAGATTAAGAATGTACATCTGTTCAGCAGTGATGGTAATATTTCTTTATTTGTTACATGGTAAAAATACAAATAGTTGGCTTTTCGAGAATGTTAAATGCTTAAATGGGTTTTAATGTGCCTTAGATATTTAATTAATTCAGCCAATACGAGGTTTATGACAAAGTCATCAGTTGTCTAGTTATTCTGCCTTAATCCATGATCTGAGAATCGATTGTTTGAGTCTATAGATATTTAGTTCAGGGGAAATCGCGGGTTTTCTCTCTCTTTCTTTTGGTGATTGTCGAGTAAACACGATTCTTTTTGATGAAGAAAACTCTGAATGACTTTGTGGTTATTTCTCACTAGTTCAGAGGTACAACACTAAGGGTTTGATGACTATGGCACTGCCTAGCACAGTGACGGAAGAATAATTGTTGAACAGCACCAAAACTGACTAGAATATAATCTCCATTCAAATTAATACATTAATAGACACCTCCCACCCCCACCTCCTTCATTTGGTGCTGAAAAAGAGGGCAAACCCTGGCTTGACCTTCAGAATATGATTTAATCCACAACAGCTGCTAACATTCAACACATAAAAGATATCTCTATATGACGGGGATATTCCATTTGTAAGTCCCTCATTTAGGTGAATAAAAATCAATAAAGAAGAACATTTCTAATGCTCGGGTGATCTATATCAATAATTCCAGCTTGAACAACTGTCAAGCCAGCATTGTCTACATGATCATCACACAGGGTGTTTCAGTTACCCTTTTCTGATGTTCACATAATACCATAAAAATGCAGGCATGTCCAACAATCAGGAATTGTTACAAATTCAGTTTTTATACTGTAATCTAATGTCAAACTATTTATCTGATGCCAATATAGTTAAATATCATTAGGTTAAATGACTCACAAAAGTGGGTGAATGTAGTTTAAACAGTTTTACTTTAATTGACTTGTCTTAAATACAATTGTCTTTCAAAAATAATAATACAAATAAAATACACTGACAACACATGCATACATGTACTCCACTTCAGCTTTCTTCCTCTTCTTTACCAGGCCTCTTGCCAACGAAAGCCTTTCTGTTCCTCTGTACCTGAAGCTGAAAAATCAACAAGAATGAGAAGATCAGACCCAGGGAAGCATTTCTTACAAATTTACTTCAGTGTGTGTGTGCCATGAAATAATTTCAAGAAATTCTACATTCTTCATTAACAGGATTGTTTTCACCCAAACAATGTACCTCTGCCTTAATTATTCTATACCTGATAATAGGGCTGGGCGGTATGACGGTATATACCGTGCAACGGTAGAAATGTGTCTACCGGGAGAGATTGGGCTATACCGTTTCAACCGCGGTATACTCTTATTTTGAAATCCAATCGATTTATTTTTAGATAATGACCTCCAAACTATACATCATCCCGCTTATTATACAGTTACTCGCCAAAACGATAGAAGACATTCCTCCAAAATACCTCTTTAACGATTTTGTTTCCGCTTCGTGATTTCCGTTTAGAAAAAATTGTTCTTCAGGCAAATAGAACTTTCAAGTTACTTGCTGACTTCAAGTTACGTTAAATGACCGGACTACTTGCGAAATGATATGATATGAAAGACTTGAAACAAAGCACAAAACCCGTTGCAAATGATAGTCACTACATTTTCGCAGCAGTGAATATAAAGAAATTATGCTACAGACCTGAAAACGTTGGGGTGGCCCATTCAAATCAACTGAACCTTTTTGAACATTCTGAAGAGCCGTATAATAACATACCTAGTACAATTTTTAAGCACATGACCTGCAAGGACTGTCATGCCTACTTGTTGAGTAATCTTCGACTGTTGGGAAAGATTCTACTGAAAGATCTAGCCTACTGAAAAATATGGACTGAAAAGTGTCTAGTGTAGCCATTTATTTGCAGATTCTGTTCCATTTTTCTCAATGATGGTCAAATATTAGTAGTTAAAGATGCACTATTTCGATAGTTTAGATTTATTTTCAGTATTTCATAGTGAAGGAGCTGTGGGAGCACAAGAACAGTGAGCGTCTAGCAGCGATTATCATAGACATATACATGTATGTATATATGTCTATGGCGATTATAACCGTCGAGATTCTAAGTAACATGGAGACAAAACTTCTTTTGGTACTCCACCTAGATCATAAACCCTTGAATATAAAAACGACTCAGTGAAATCGGTTGAGAAATGTAAACGCTAAAGTGCTTTTTATGCAGAAAAACCGCAGCTCCATCGTTTACTTGCGTTTGTTTACAGGCTTCCCCTCACCAATATTGCGGCGACGTCCGCACGTCGCAGCAACGGGCTGAAGCGGTCAATGGGGCGTCTGTGTAATTGCCAACTTCTTAATTTTCTTATTTTAATATGTGGCCATATAAGAAAATATTTTTCTCATCATTATTGCGTTAACATATGAACAAACATTGAAAAGAAAGTTAACACTTGATTTATCTTCTGAAAGTACATTAAAGAACCACTGAAAGCCACATAAGCACTGGACTATGCCACTACATGCACTTTGTTTTAATCTTACTATTTAAAGATTCAATGGAAACGTTCAGTACAAAGTAGGCATATACTGGCCACCATTGCTTAGGCCAATAGCCTATTGAGGCAGTAGTGTTTCTGCACCTTAGTGTTCTTAAGGGTCAATAAATAATGTGTCATACATATGTCTGTGGGAACATTTCGCCACCGCTGAAGTGTCCTCTTTTTCACAAAAAATTACAAATACCGTGATAGAAGATTTTGGCCATATCGCCCACCCCTACCTGATAAGGACAGCATTCATATACAAGGTTTAGTTTCTATATTGTCAAACTATCTTAAGAGGGAAGGGACCTTTAAAGCACAGAGGGTTGAATGTAGGGTATTCTAAAGTGTTTGGTAGACAAGTGTACCTTGGATCCCTCTATGGCGTGTGGGTCCTTCTGAAGTGCGTTCTGCAGTCCTTCCTCTGAAGAAAATCCAACCCAGCAGAAACCTCGGTGAAATCCGGTTTCTTTGTCCTGGATTATAATCGAAACGAAGTTAGATTGACATGCATTTACCAATATAGACACACACTTAACCTAGTCATTGACAATATAACGTTACTTACAAAGGGCATTAGACATTTCTTCACATTTCCGAACTGTCCGAAGTACTCCTTCATCTCCTCTGTAAAATGAAGAGAGATGTTGGGGTTAAAGTTACAACTGACATGGAAATAACTCGAGTAAACAGTAAATCATGAATATTGTCATCGATAAATTAAGGAAGATATGGACTCTATGACCACAATTAGAGCACCAAACAGGCTAGCATTAACGTTAGCATTCGCCTGAAGTTCAGTTATGATGCGAAGCTACGCCTAATACAATGGTTTCTCGAGCTCATGTCTGAACACCAAATGTAGAAACACAGTACATAGTTATTACAAAAGCTTATCTGACTTACTGCTTGCGACAGTCCAAGGTACTCTTGAAACGAAAACCTCGAAGACTTTCTTGCCGGCTGCTGCCATGTTTCGTCCTTGCGTTGTTGCACTCTGTTGTTACCTTTCACCTTGAACCACGTGACTCGCTGAGGTTTCGTAACGCTATAATTGTACTACACGTTAGATATGTTTGTTTTCAGTTTTATTAGTAATATGAGTAAGATAAGAAGGTCTTTTTAAATTTCCTGAATAAATAAAATATCAGTACGCATTATCGCATCTCAGTTCAAAGGTTATAGTTCAGTGATGGCCAAGATGGCAGCCTCCGTACTGGAACACGGGGAAGATGCTTTTAGAAAGATTTTTAAGCTCTATAAACGCAGAAATCCTCCACCTGATTTCAGCGATGTCATTGACTTTTCCAAAAACTTAAAGAATGATATGGTGAGTCCTTGAGTTAAGCCTCAAAGACCACTTTTCTCATATAAAATACGATATGCTTGTCAGATCTATCAGTAGTTGCAAACATGCAATACGTTGATGTATTGCATTCTTGTATGGATTATTGAAATAATTGATTTCCAGGGCAACAGAGATGGGCTCTGGCTCAGTGTATTATGAGATGAGTTCACTGTCAGTCTTCAGGACAAGTCAGTTTCAGAAGTCAGAAGTGCTTTATGGAATTTGCGATGGAATTTTGTAATTCAGAGGGAATGAAAATAACAGTTGCACATCACATTTTTGTTTACAAGGCATTGACGGTGTGGTGTGATTTCTGAAAGTATGACTACAATTTTATGCCTAGGTCTTTAGTGTTGAGCTGAACCCCTCTGCAGTGAGTGAGACGGATGCATGCAGAGCTGGTCTGAGACCTGTAAGAGACTGGAGGGCTTTTGGACTGAAAGAACACTCCGGTATTGCACTAACCGACTACCAATGCTGGAATATGTTTGCCATTTTCTTTATTATTTTGTTTTGTTTTCTTTCATTGCAAAAGTCTCTGTCATCAACCATTTTCTGGTGCCACTAAATGATGTTTGATGTTGCAAGATGCAACCTAAAGTGATCTGCATGCTAAACGTATGTGTTTCAACATTATGTACACAAATGCAGTTTTGATTCATTTTTTGTTGAGTTATTTATCTATTGTGATATTGAAGGAACTGACTTTTTATCAGTGATGTGTATGTGACATGCTGTCTTATTGTGACAATGTTGTCATGGTTCAAACAGGGTTCATCTTTATTTCAAATCCTTTCCTACCGGGCTCCCAACAACACTGGGTCAGGCAGTGTCTAAAGACTTACCCACAGAAGCCAAATGTATGCAACTTGGATATGCACATGGCCCCCACAGAAACTGAGGACATCTGGAAGAAGAGTGCAGACATCCTTCGGTACACAAATAAGTTATTGTGGTTTTTAACAGTGGGTAGATAAAGTGCTGTGTGGTATGAGAAAAAAAAGTATAGGAGGAAAAAAAACAGTGTAACTATTCAGTGCAGCAGCCCAGTGGCATTTGAGAGAAGACTGGGATTGCCCTAGGTAGGCTGTTGAAGTGCTTGTTTGCTTGTATATGTGGAGGGAATTGCTGAAAAAGAAAGCAGTTGCTACAAAGCTAGTTGTCCCTGGATAATGGACATTTAAAATAATCACGCTATTTTTTTACTTTTTTGGGCCATATTAGTTTGATGTGTATGAGATTAAGTTACATTTAAATCGTATTACCATAAAAGAAGAAAGGCAGTACAAGTTCTTCAATTTCTCATGACCCTGTCACATTGTGGCCACACTTGTGTCATTAAAAACATTTGAATGTGGACCTGTGTTGGTAGCATAGCAATGCCATCCCATAATCTTACTGTGCTAAAACATGAACCAAAGTAGCATGTACTATCTGCCAGCTGGTAAATCAAACTAAACAAACAAACAAAAAAAACCTTGTGAGACATAGCCATATAGTTTTTAGTGGTTTATCAAAACAGCATGGTCTTTTTGGTGGACACTGGAAATCATCCTGTTAAGCTCACTGATTGGCCGTGTAGAGAATCTGCAAGGCCAGATCAGTTTCAAGTGACAGCTTGCCACATCACTGCACTACACACAACAGATATAGGTAGAGCTATATATATATATATATATATATATATAAGCATATAGATATGGGTTGAAAGTGAATGCATATTATTTGTAAATCAACACAAAATAATGCCTCTGCATGTGCAATATAAATTGATCAAGGTCTTTTCAACTTAATCTATCACTCCTAACTTTTCCTGTTTTAAATGATGGTGTGTGTGTGTTTGTGTGTGTATGATCACAGGAAAAAGACTCAAGGCAAGAGGGAGCCCAAGACCCTGCTGGAGAAACTGCGCTGGGTGACCCTGGGCTACCACTATGACTGGAACTCCAAGGTAAGGGGTTGTTTAAAAACCCTAGGGGGGTTACATTGGCCCGGATCCTGCCAGAGATGAGCTCCCCCTCCTGACATACAAATCGCGCCCTGCCGGAGCTCAGCTCCGCCTCCTTCAGTATCACAGCATTACCGACTCACATAAACTCTTGAACACTGTCTCACTCTTGAACACTGTCTCACTATTGAACACTGTCTCACTCTGAACAGACAGAATGCAGAATGTTGACTCCGTTTCTTTTACTTTATTAAACAGCTGTAGCATCACACAGCAAGAGGATCCATGCCCTCTCCAAACTGAGAGTAATTTTGCGTAATTTTTGCGTAATTTTGCGCAATGTGCGAAATACAAATGGACAACTCTCCTAATCAAGGGAGGAGTTGTGAACAGCTGTGGGATCAAAACGTAAGGTTGATATGGCAACTTTATTGGAAAAACTTGATCAAATGGCAGCTTCCATCAACCTTACTCTCATGCAAGTTAATTCACCCCCCTCTACTGAATCGATTTCTTTTTCAACTTTATGCGAAGGAGATCCTGTTTTGTATGGTCAAAATTCAGATGAAAAAGTCACATAGCCATATTAACCTAAATGCTTCTCTGCACAGCAAACAGCTGAGCTCCTGCACAGATTCACAGTTTCTACAGTGAAATCATTGGGAACAAAACAGTTTTGCTCAGTATGAATCAGCACTGTCAGAGCTTTTTTTTTATTTTTATTTTATTTTCAGCAAAAGTCCAAATATCGTTTCCTCTGGTTAATCACGATGGCGTATCAAGTGGATTATTACAGATAGTTTTCAGTTCTGCTGCTTAAATCCAAGAATATTTGCAGTAGTGGCAACAGCCTGATAATGAAACAGTTTATTATAATTACAACTTACTGTAGATAATTAAGTTGGGTTATTGCAAAGACTTGGCCTTTTCTATGTATATCAGGATTTTCAGTGTTTCCGGAAACATGAATTAAGTGCAAATAATAATAATATTTAAAAAAAGACATTTGTGCCTCACAGAGGTGAACCTTTTCCTTCAAATTAATTTAAACTGTTGCTTTATCCAAAATAGCAAAAGTACAGAAAGTACATGAATAAAAATAAACTCAAAAAAATGAGAATCTTCTATCTTCTCCCCAGAGGTGTCTGGATATTTAGATAGTTATATTCTAAAAAAGATGTTTAGAAAATTCAACTGTGATATCTTTTTCTAGGAACAGTGTCTATAATAACAGTTACTCTGAACAATCCACATACACAGAACACAATGTGTTTTCACTGTAGCTATCCCCCAGATCCCAGTTTAACCTCTGTTTGTAGCAATGTCAAGGTCATTGTGGAGTTGTCTAAGAGGAGAAGCCAAATAGCTGCTGAAAATTAGGGACTGAGGTGACGTTAATCGGGTTGGATAAATTCTTCTATTTAAGACCCTGTAAATGAGAAAATATAAACTTTTCGTTGTCCAATATTGTGGATCAACAGCCAAATGAGTACTCTGCTAGCTATGTGTGACAGTAGCACTTCTCATTCAGTGTGTTTTATAGATTTCAATGTTTCCTGGAAACTAATTAGTCACGGACCATTATTATATGAACACCATCAATAGCACTTAGTGCCAGATATTTACACATCAGAAATCTTGAGTAAATTAGAGAAAAGGTTTGAGAAAAGACAGCTGCTGGTTCCAGTCGAGCCCCTCTAAGAGGACTTCCTGTGTCCATGGTCCTACCAGCGCCGTGTGGCCCTTTCAAGACATTTCATTTGTGAGTGCAGGCATGACGCCTGCTTGTCTCATTTCTATGCTAATTACATCAAAGTGTTTAGTCTTCTGTCCCATTAAATCAGTCAGGAGTCGCACACTCGATTCATTAACTCCGGCCCTGCTCTGACACTGCCAAATGTCTGACAACAACTTGTGAATTTTAAGCAGAAGCGCACACACACACACACACACACACACACACACACTCACACACACACTCACACACACACACACACCCTACCTCACCCCTTCCGCCACCTTACTGAGTGGCTGTGTAGATGAAGCCACTGGCCTCATTTCAATCTGAATCCACTGTGTCTGTTTAGAGAGAGAGAAAAGGAGACAGACAGAAAGAGAGGGAGAGGCATCTTGTGATTATTTGCTGATTGTGCTTTTGTACGCCTCTTTGTAGACACAAGGGCACACTGATGCAACTAAAGAGAAAGACCAGCGAAGACAAACAGAGAGGCTGTGATTCATTATTCAGATTGTTTTTATGTTGTGGGGACGAATAATTGAGGAGAACTCAAAGGAAGTGTCAGTGGACGGCTGACCTGTATCACGCTGCCTTTAATCGCATGCAGGAAATGGAAAAACTATTTTTTTTCTTCATGCAGCAAATATGCTATGAATATTGTTTATGCTTCTGCCAGGATTACATTTCATGACGAGTCCAGGTATTCATGAGTTTTCAGTTTGCTCTTTTGTTTACAATATTATCATTCGGGTTCGCACAGGATTTGTCTTCATGAAAATTATATTTGTCTTGGTAAAAGTGCCTGAATATGTATCCACAGAAGCCCGATATGTGCAACATGTGTTGTTGTTGTTTTATTTTATCACTTTTTGTTTTTCATGTCAGACCTACTCTGCAGACCACTACACTCAGTTCCCCCCCGACCTCCACTCTGTATCCCAAGAGGTGGCTGCCGCCTGTGGTTTCCATGGTTTCAGCGCCGAGGCTGGCATCCTGAACTACTACCGCGCCGACTCCTCTCTGGGCATCCACGTGGATGAATCTGAGCTTGATCACACACGCCCCCTTCTGTCATTCAGGTGTGTTTCTACACAATCACGGCTTCCTTCATGTCATCTCTTCCCTCGTTGTTGTGTTCAGTTACTTTCCCCTCAACACTTTCAGTTTAGGGTCACAAGCTAGACTTTTGGGTGTTGCCAGTTAATGGGCAATGAACTGTTTGTTGTGATGTTTCTTGTGTACCTTACTAACTGTAATGCGTTTGTTTTCTTTTCCTTGACTTAAACTCCATGATGGTTTTTCAGTGTCATTTATCAATACAACAATAGACGACTGGATCACAAGTAAAGCTTGCAGACAAAATACTACAGAGTATCATTTGCAAGGCTGACATGGATGTTGTTTTATTTTGAACGGGCACAGTTTCGGGCAGGCTGCTGTGTTCCTGCTTGGCGGCACCAGGAGGGAGGACCCGGCCACGCCCATGTTCATGCAGAGCGGTGACATCATGGTGATGTCAGGCCCCAGCCGCCTTCTCTACCACGCCGTCCCCTGCATCGTCCCCGCACCCACTGGGCAACCTCTGCCTGCCTGTCTGCAGGAATCCCAACAGGGGACAGACCTCCACACTGACGGCCTCATGCAGGAAGTCCCTTTGGAGGACTGGGAACTGTGCTCCAGGTACCTACACACATCCAGGGTCAACATGACCGTTAGGCAGGTCCTGGGTGATGGGCAGGCCTTCCCGACGGACACGACCTCCAGGGAGTCAGAGGGTAGCCCTAAGGATGGGCAACATGAGCAGCAGGAACAGGATCTTAAAGCCAAGAAGAAGAGGAATAGCTCAGGATATGACCTCGACCTCTGACATAATTCAAGGTCAAAGTCCGATGAAAAGTTGGCAGTTTTGAGTCAAACCTTTCAAAGCAAGCATCGACAGCAAAATATGGTGTTTATTGTCAAACGTATGAGATTCCACCTCAAAATGTATATGTACATATATTTATAAATAAAGTATTTAAAGATATTGACAACGCATATGAGTCCTTTCACAAAAACCGCCAGCTTCCTTTTGCAGTTCGTCTTTTTTCTTTCTTCCTTCTGACTCCCATGACGGCAGTGCAGTTCACTGGGGAGATCCAGGCCCCCTGCTGTTGCTCTCTCTTTTGCTCTATTCACAGTCTCATCTGTGCCTTCCAGTGTGTTAACGTGACACCTGTCCTGGTGATAACCGAGCCCTTTTCTCCTCTCCCTACTCTGGAGGCTGGCCTGGCTGTGCGCTCGCCCTCCCTCTCTGCCGTTCCACCGCGTGCCGTGACGTTTTAACAGAGCTGACCTTCATTGAAAAGGCTGAGGGGATGCGGTGTTATCTGCTCAATCGATGTCAGCCGTGTTGGAGCCGGAGAGAGATTGTCTATGACGAGCCACTCAATGGACCCCCGGCTGACAAAGCCAATGTGCCAGGAGAGAAAACATCAGCAGACCACCTTTACTGTGGATGTAAAACACAGAGAATAGCCTCCCACTGGTGTTTAATGGAAGTTGAGATGTGTGTTTCCTGTGATGTGTGAGATGTGTGTTTTCATAGTGAAAGAGGATTACATTTAAGAATTGGTTATTACAGTATATTACAATTTACGTTATATTACATATACCTTGTAATAGTTTTACATTTTTGTACAACGCACTACAGAATTACTTAGTGCTGACTGTTTATTTATTTTGTGCGTCAAAATAAATGAATGTTCCTGATCATTTTGCCAAAACATAATTGCAGTGTAATTTGGAAACGGTCTTGAAAAAGGCAGAGGAATGGTCTACTTGCTTTGAAGAAAGGAGGTTTTGTGCGACCCTGTTGAAAAAAAGTGTTCTAGAAGAATGAAGTAGGATTAATTACCTCTATTGGGGTGAAGAGAAGGTCACTTGCACATGATGGAAAAAATAAATTGGTTTATTAGAACCTTTTATTTGGCTTGCAAAGCCACGCTAAACTAACAACATTCCCAATGAGCTAAGCAATTGTCACCGTTGCCACCTCCAGGACATAGTGATGTTTTTCTTTAATGCAATGGAAATTGTAATATTTCAACAGGAGTTTGTTGCCTGAATACACTGATGATGCGCAGAATGTAAAGATAATGCATTGCAGCCACAATCTGCTCTTTGTGCCTTTGTCCATTCAAGGTAAATCAGCAATGTTTGCACAACCGGGGGGGGGGGCGTAGGCTCAATAATTTACTATCAGTTATTTGCATTCATTGTACTACAGAGATGTATGGTATAAATGGAGACAAAACCCACAATCAGGTGTTCCAGGTAGGCTGTTTGTTCAGCTGGCCAACTACAATAGGGGGGGGCAGAGGACCCTTTCCACTGGGGCACACGCGTAGCCCACTCCGGTGCCCTCGGTACCACATCCGTTTCGATGCACTCGGTAAAGGCCCTGCCCTCTGAGATAAAATTATACGCTGCCAGGATGATGTATGCAGTCATATAATTTTTATTGCTGCCACTTTATCTGTTCCTCTTGTCATCTCTCTCTCTCCCTCTCTTTTTCGCTCTCTCTCGTTCACACTCTCTCTCCTATTACTCTGTCATTACCATTCGCTGGTAAGCTGCAAGTAGCGGGAGCGGGGTGCTGTGAGCGCACGGGAGCGTGAAACGCCGCCCGGCCCACCACGCCGGCGTCTTAAATTAGCCACACGTCGGTGAGATCGAGCCGCTCCGAGCGTTACCTCCCCAATGCAGGAGGGTTTTTTTTACAGGAAAGTCAATTACACACATCCATCACCGTGCAGGCTTAGGAGGCTGTGCCGTCTCGTTAGGATACAATGCGCCCTTTTTGCATCATAGCCTGTGCTACTCAAAGTGGCTCACTCTGTCATCATTATTTTCAGGTGATGGACGTCCAGAAGATGTGCCTATTATATGGCTGTCTCCTACGTGCACCTCGGTCATCATTGACTCTGTCTGTCGGGAAGGGTTTAGATCCACCCAGCGCTTGATTGCTCGGAGTGAACGGGTTAGGTGAGATGACTATGTAGGCCAAGAGGTGCAGGGTGAAAACTAAACTAAATGATATGTTGTGAGACGTAGAATGAGAAGTATGAAGTAGACCCTTGAGAAGTAGAATGACCCTTTAAAACCACACCCATCCTACCTTAGGGACCGGATCAGGGGGATGATGTAAATGCTCACTAGGCTCAGCCATGTATGCCTGTCAGGCCCGCTATGTGTTCTTGACAGGATGATCTTCAAGTCCCACTATGTGTCTCGCTAGGGCCCGGGGACAAGATGATCTTCAAGACCAGATCACTGACTGGACATTTGCGCTTGCCGACTCACACACAACGCATGTTCTATTTGTGCATGGTTAAACGTCTCTCCTCTCCAACACACTGTTTATTCATAGACCTTTGCATGCAACCCCACCTGACCTTGGGCCCAGGGTCGTCTGTACAAAGGATCATCTGTACCACCACCCCCCCCCCCCCACCCCCACCCCAAAGGCGGCCATGATGTCTGTTATTACTCAGTTTTATTCTGTGTCTGTGTGGGTGTGTGTGTGTGTGTGTGTGTGTGTGCTTGTGGGACCAAGGGGAGGTTTGGTCATATATTCCGTGACAGCAAGAAAGATGGTTTTCAGCAATGTGCTTGAGTTTTACCTTCAAAAGCCCTCGTTTTGGGAGATAATGAGGGGACATTAGCGTTGCAAATTGGGGCAAAATTGCATTTGCTGTGTCATTTTTATAATCACTGCCATTGCCAATAATTACTGCTGCAGTCACATTGAAATGCAGGACTCTGGATAAGGGAGGTCCGCTCTCCCTCTCCTCTCCCGGTCCAGACGCTTCGTTCCCTGGGTACAATACTCCCCCTAGTGCCTCCCCCAAGCACTCTCGCTCTCCTCTCTCCTCTCTCCTCACTCCCCACTCCCCACCAGCCTCTCCTCTCTGCCTTTTCATTTCCAGCTAAGCGACTCCATTAATATGCAGGCACAGGCATTTTTAGCCTCTCCTTGTCTTTCATTAATCCCGCATAAGCTATTGAACTACAACTGCACGATGGTGTCAGCGTAATCAGCCACTGCGGGTGTTTATCTGTGCCGGCCACACAGACGCTTTTCTTTCGTTTTTTCTTTTCTTTTTCCTCCCCTCTCTTAATGTAGAATCCCCCCCTCTTCCTCTCTCTTGCCACCATCACCACCAGCCAGCCAGGCACCCAGGCTGTGCACAGAGCCAGAGAGCCTAAGAGGGAGCAGGGATTTCAGCGGGAGCGGCCGCCTGCGTCTCTGGGAGTCTGAGGAGATAAGTGTATTAGAGCTGGGGGGGTTTCTTCAGGAGGGTCTGAATGGGGCTTTCCTCGTAGGGGTCCCTGCTCCCCGTACAGAGCTGCCAGACAGCTCTGAGTTAGAGGCTCCCGAACCTACAACCAGGGCTGCCACTTTTAACACACTTAAAGATAAAAATATATACTGTGCTGTTTTTCTACCATGGCAGATGATGAAATGCCAGCAACAGCCGGGTTTCAGGACAAGAGTATAACTTGCATCCCAGTGTGCAACTCGCACATCTGGCAGCAACCGTAAACACTAAAGCCAGAAAGAAAGATATTCAGTTTCTGTTATGGAGTACATTAGCCAGTGTCTTCATAATCATTTCAATGTTGTCTGTCTTCAGGCCAAGGACAAGACCCAACCCCATTGTTTACTTTGCAATTTAAATATATGGTTTAGATATTAACATTGTTAATGTGCTGTATTTGGTATAATGTATATGAAGTCATAGCTTATAGGGATACAATTATTTTGATCATGGGGACAAGAATTTTAGGTAGACAGGCTTGGCCCAATCCTAATAATGCTACGGGAAGTTGTTTAATTTTAGCCGTCTCATACTGTGGTTCTTCTGGTATTTATGGAATCGTTCAGTCCTTAGAGGGGGGCATCGGTTAGAAAGTTTAAAAGAATGCCGCTTCAAGTTTAAAAGTTACCTTAATAAAAACATATCCGTCTCACCCCTCATAGCAGTGACAGTGTTTTGACATTTAAATGTGGATGCCGTAATGGGCTACACCGTGGGGCATTTCCATTATACAATGCCCTCTGAATCTTGGTCCTGTTCCCATCCATTTTTTAAACCAAAAATACCTGTCTGTTTTTATAGGTAATAGGAATGTATTTCTGTTCCTGACAAAAAAAAAATGCGGGGGAAATGAAGAAAAAAAGTTAAACCCACAGAGAACCTGAAAGCTGAGGCTTAAAGTTGGTTTATTCAGTCAGTTGTGCTCATACAAAGTTAAAACATTTTGTGCACCAAAACAAATTGTTTTGCAATGCCATCATGTTGCACTCGAGTTGTGTGTTCAAAATTGGCAAAGGTCACTCTGTTCATTGATGTATGAATTCCCTTATTTTGTTCCCTCAGTTTAGCTGTGAGGTGATGACAGAACACACACTCTGGAACCATGTTACGTGTCATCATCTCAACATTTCTCTGCATTCTCCAGGAACTCACTGGGCCTTAAGATAGCATGCAGTCATGAGTAAAAGTGCTATTTGTTTTAACAGAGTTTTTGTTTTTTGAAGCAACTCTGACAGCCAGCCCTGACTGTTCTGCATGAGTGAACTCTGCTGAAAGTAAAAGGCTGTGAAATGCCTTCTCATTCTCGTCTAACACTGTCAAATGTGGTCTACATTATAAATAAATATACCCACAAATCATTGTCATATCAACGAGCTGAAACAAATGAAAATAAATCAAAATTCAAGAACAGAGGGTTTTTTTTCCAATGGAATGACTGCTGTTGAAATCCCTTTTAATCAATTTCATTTACTTTCCTCATTGTTAGATGATTCCCTCTTAGGTACAATCCAATTCATCATATACTGGGCCTGGTCTAAATGGTTGCCACATCTCCTGTTGGAAAACTGTATAGAATGCTCTGACAGTTTTGTGGTCATCACTGTGCAAAGCCCAAATTATGGTCAAATCCTTTAATGGCAGTGCTGTCCAAATCTTTTAATCAATTGATTTTTTTGTCTGGATGTTCTTCTCAAATAGATCTGCAAATGTGTGGTTACAACAAGTAATCTTAACTCCTTATTTCATTCCAAATACCATTCTGTTGGAGGGATAACCCTCAGGTCAAATGTATCAGATGTGGAGGCTCTCTCTTTCTCTCTCTCTCCCATCACTGTCTCCTTTTATCTTTCTTTCTTTCTCTCTCTGTCTCTCCCGGTCATAAAAGCATAGATTAGGAAAATGCTCAGATGCTTTTGAGGGTACCAGCTGCCGTTGTTATGGTGATGAACACTTTCAGGAGAACTACTGGCTTCCTGGTGTGTTGATTACAACCCATTATGTTATTTGCTTCGACATTGTTTTCAATCGGCCCAGCGCCTGTTACCATGGTACCGGTGGCTGGAGCAGCGATTTTTTTTTTTTTCATGGTGGGGATTGGGGGGCAGGGGGTGGGAGGGTCGTGGCTGCTGCTGCGGCTGCTTATCTGATGTTGGTTTTGCTGATGTCCCCCCCCCCCCCACCCCAACCCCCAGCCATCACTGTTGCAGTCACAGAAAAAGCAGGAATGCAGGACCTGGCAAACACAACAAGCTTCTAAGGGACAGAACCGGGCCTAACCAGGAGCTGGATCTGGCACTGGTTCTACCCCGAGTGTCAACTGCTATCTTGTTCCTGCCCTTTGCCCTTTTGTGAGCTCTGACCAAAAGCAGACCACTGCTTTGTGTGAAGCATTGTTCCCATCAGCCTCTCTGCTCCGCCATGTCGACCATTTTACCTCAAATTACACAGGAGCGGATGCAGTCCGTTAGCTTGAATGAACCAGGGTGTGCTAAGTAGAGCTAGGCAGGCCAAAGGCACATTTAGAGTTATTTTCCTCCTTATGAAGTCAACTGACAAAATTATGTTTTTTCATCAACCATGTTTAAAATTTCTGATAAAAGAAGTATCTTGCAGCAAAGTACAAATAAATAAATATGCAAGAACTTGGAGTCGAAGTGGTAAGGTGTTCAATTGCCTTTGCAATGATTTTTGCATTTGGTACATCATTTTACCTCCAGGCAGACAGGCTGGGGAAACAGAGGTGACCTGTGCTGCCAATAAAATTAACAGCCAGTTTGTCATTGTCCCCCTCTTACCTTTCTCTTTGACAAATGGGGAGGGAGAGATCTTTTGTTTACATTTCACATAATGTTCTTTGTGAGTGTGCATGTAGGAAAATGCTCTGCTCTCTCTCTCTCTCTCTCTCTCTCTCTCTCTCTCTCTCTCTCTCCTAACCTTTTGGCAGCGTGTAATTTTTCTTTTTCAATCACGCCAGCTCCTATAGCAACTCGATTTGCTGAGTAGTTAGACAAGAACTGTGAAATTGTTCTCAACCATTGTAATTGCATATAGGTTATGTAAAGAAATAAAAAAAGCCTTCTGTGTTCACATACAGTATATTTCAGCTGATCCTTTGCAGTACAGGCTGACAGGATGTTTTCCATGGTGGCAATGCTATGAAATGTAGTTATATATATAATATCATATATCATATTTGTAGTTATAAATATATGACTACAAATATATGACCCCTATGTGTGTATATATATATAGTATACACTACTCATTTGCATGATCACTGCAATGTTATTATTATCAAAGTCAAAACACAAACAGCAGTAATATGTTTCTGAAGATATATTCACTCCTATGTTTAAAGTTGAAGATTGCGGTTCAATACAGGTGGGGTTCATCAGGATCGCCAGGTTGCACTGAAAATCATCATACACTGCTGTTCATCTAAACGGCTCAGCTGAATTCTTATCTACGCTTTGCTCCAGCTGGCGTTTAATTGAGCCTTGATGCCAGAGGCAGGAGGAAAAGGCAGTGCCTTGGTACAGAGGGCTGAAAAAAACAATGTTCAGCAGGCATAGAAGACACAGCGCTGTTAATATGTTGATCCATTACACATCCGTTGCACCATGTGTGCAGACTCACTCCCAAAAGTGAATTCTCTGTGCATTTCATCAGTACTCCTTTCTGTTGATGCGTTTTAATGCATATGTCTGTTTATTTGATATGTTTATTATACATATACATTTATGTACACGTAACAGTTTGCTCTGCCATCCACACAAGGCCATGTTTCCCACATCATAGAGCCGAGCATTTCTCCCTGTGCTCCAGTCCACTACTGCCACCTACAGGCCAGAAAAGGTAAAGCATAGCTTCTGAGCAGGTGCAGTGCTATTGCACACAATTGCATTGCAATTTTCTCAGAATAAGTTGTTTATAATTTTTTCCAAAGCAGACAACTGAAAATTGATTTCCTGAATATGTTTGTATGGGAAAAAATGATGAAGATCTTTAGTTTGCGAATTTATAATGTTTTGTCAGAAACTTCATTAAATCCAGATACATATTTGTCATGAATCGAAATAGATGTTTTTTTTCTATAATAAAAAACTGGCAGCAGTTCCTCAAAATGACAAACTAGATTGCATTACCCGGAATGATGTTATCAGTTCTATATTGTATTTACTGTGGAACAGAAGAACAAGCATGTTTTTCTTCTTTGGCAGCTTAATGAAATGGCTTTGTTGCAACAATCGATTCCAGACATTGCTATCATTCCTCTTTCTCTCATACTGTCTGTTGTAGATTAATAAAACTGTGACTGATATGTGATTCATGGCTGCTTGTGCTATTCCTCATTTGAAAAATGTGTGGCTTTTATTCAGTCTGGAGCCAAAGGCAAGTAGAAGAAAACATTTGGAGAAAAAAAAAGAAAGAAAAAAATGTTCGAGGCCTCTTCTGAGTGTTCTTAAGCAAACAGGAAGGCCAGAGGAAATGAAACCTGGAAACTATGTGTCAAGGAATTCATAAAAAGCTTGGCACTGCATCGCCAACACTATTGTTTTGACTCCGAGTGCATTCCACAGCTTTCTCCTCCTGTGACATAAGAGGAGAACATCCTGGAGAAAAAAGATGAGACGAGAGAGAAAGAGAGAGAGAGAGAGAAGGGGAGGGAGAAAAAAGGGAAATCTCTGGCAGTAGGACATAGTGGGGGGAATGACCTGGCATTTTCTGTCGCTTCAGAACTGCCTGTTTTCCCCTTGAAGTGTAATGGTGTTTCCTGGCTGGGTTTGAAATGGAGCTGCTCTTTGGAGTCGTCAGTTCAGTGGACGGACAGAGGAGCACGTAGAGGAGAGCGATAACAGAGGGGAGCAGCGTGTGCAGAATTCTTATCAGGCTCATGTGGCTCTGCCACACGCACACACACACACACACACACACACATCTGAGATTCAAGCACACACAGACACACACATACACATACACATTGCACACATGCACAGACACAAACACACTCACATGCACACATACAGACACACACGAACAGAGACACACATTCATACGCACACACACACACACACAGAGACACAAACATACTGACATACTCTGGATGTGCAACAGCACCACACCTGCAGGGATGTAGCCTTGGGAGGGGAAATGTCCAAATGAGAAAAGGTCTAGAGAGGTTTGTGATTCCCTCCTCCCACCTCCCTGGAACTCAATTGCTTTAGTGCTCATGCCACTTTAGGGGGAAGAAAAACATTTAAAAGCATCTTATGTCCTTGACCTGCACACTCCTACAATGTCGGAAAATAGAAGTTGGCATTATGAGGTCTTTCAAATGTTCTGCAGAGCTCATATATTTCACAACCGGAAGATACTATAGCCATGAAAAGTCAAAGGTTCCAGCGAAGACTCCAAACTCCTCAGGGGTTCTCAGTTTGGGTTCTCAAATTGCCACAGGTTCCTCTGTTGATAGAAGCAAAATATTCCCTGGCAGTGATTTGAGATGTGTTCTGTCCATCATACCTGTGAGGATACTAAGAAAGAAGATGGAAACCCTCTTGCCATCATCTTGTGGTAGATTTCCTGGTATTACCAGTGTCCGGATTAGGAGCTATACGGCTTAGCAGCAGCCTGACCAGCACAGACCTAAGTGGGTGTGAGATAAATAAATAACCCAGGACCTCCACACAACCCCAGGCAGTGTACCTGTGGTAAACCATCACTTCTCCTGAGATGCTAGTGTACAGATGGATAAAGCAGTTCCCAGTGTCATGTGGAAATGTCATGCAAAACAAAAGGGTGTTGAAATGTTCGCTGGTGAATGGCCTGAGAACAGAAGCAAGGACACGTGATGACGTGTAGGGGCTCATTTCATTTACAACACACCTCTCTGCTCCTCTGCTCGCCCTGCCATCTGCACTGCAGTAAAATTTAAGAAAATGGCTACCTCTGCCACACACTCTCCCTGTCTCTCTCAGTCTCTCCTTTTCTCATTCTCCGACTACTGATTCCAATGCCAGTGGCAAACATGAATCTAAGCAGAAAAGGAGGGAGCGAGAAGAATGGATAGACAGAGTGAGAGAGTTAGAGAGAGAGAGAGACATAGAGTGTAATGTATTATAGAGGGGGGGAGCCAACAAGAGGGTGCAAACAGCTTTGGTTCCCCTGCTTGCCTGTATGCCTGGCTGCCTGACTGGCTGCTCAACCCCCCCCCCCCTCCCCCCCAACCTGTTTTATTCCCATCAGCTCCACGGTTCTTATCACCCCCTTCCAGATGCTCGTCGGCCGAGAGGCTCCATAATTAGGTGCTGAGATCTCAGACTCCGATCACTTTGGTGCCTTATCGGTCCTGACACCAATCTCCTTGAGTGACATTCTGCCCAAGCGGTTACATAAACCCCAGCCTAGGATCAGTGTGAAAAGTCAATGCAGCAAGAAGATGAAGAGGAGGAAAAAAGGAGATTTAGAGCTGCTGAACGCTTAAGGCAACAGTTTTTTCCCTGCGTTTCTGTCCTTTTTTGTTTCTTTATTTAATTAGAAAAGTGAGGGGCTTTTTTTCTTAAAAAAATGGAAAATAGAAGATAAAGGGTTTGTTTTTTGGCTTCCAGCCAAGATCCTTAGCCTGGCTGCGGAAACTCTCCCTCGCATGGGAGAAATATTCAGATGCTGTGGGTTGTCAGCACTTGTTAACTCATATTTGCTATGAAAATGGATGCCTGTATATCAGATTTAGTTTCTATTATTAAGTCAGGTTCAGGATGCTCTGTTTTGTTTAAACTAAATATAGTATTATATCGAAGTAAAATGTCAACTATTTAATTGAGCTATTTATTTAGCTTTTGAAGCAATGTTTTAAGCCATGATAGCACCGTTACAATTTCTGTCAAATTAATTTTTGTATTGGCTTACGACTCTGTCATCCTCTGTAAGGGATGGTGCAAAATGCTTGCCACCCAGTGACATCACATCACCATAGTGCAAGGTGGACAAAAGAGGAGCTGTATTGCACAACCTGATGGTGAGAGAGGACTAGGCGTCACTCTATAGTACTGTGACATTTAACAGCAAGGAGAAACCCCAGGCATACGCACATTCAAATGTGTTCAACCACATCAGAAGATTTGCCTCTATGGAAATCGCATCAGAGGTGACATAAATGCAGGACTAAAATTGTGTCTTTGATGCTGCCCTTGCGTTTCGACCAGGAGATTTATTCCGAGGACATATTTCACCGAAGCAGAGGCAGTGGCCTGGAATACAGGCCATTAGTGCACAAATAGAAAAATAATAGCGGCCATCATTTAATGCATGCAGAGCTTGCATGGCCTTATCTCCCCTGCACAGCAGGAGAATGGGCTGTTTTCTCCTTCCATGACTCCGGCAAGTTCACAATAACAATGAGCCCATTCTAATAAAATATACAGGGTGAAGCCTAGGGACTGAAGGGAGAGGGCTGTGTGCTAATTTTAAGGCAGATCTACACACGAGGCTGTAATTGGGAGAGCATTGCTGACTCAATAGGTCAATAGAAGCCTTGAAACTAGATGATGATTGTGTGATGATTGGTAGAATGAGACAAGAGATAGCGCCTTTACCTGCCAGACAGACATGAGGTTAGGGGGACACCATCAGGTTGTGGCTGTACACTTCAGTTTGGTACCCACATGCGAAAAGTCAAAGAGCATATTTTTCTTTCCTTCTGTTTTCTTTCATTTCATTTTCTCTCACATTGTAGGCCTATTAGTTCTTGCTGTCACCATAAATCTCCTAAATGTTCTCCTTGAGTGGTATTTGGCTGGTTAAATATAGTATCTAACTGAATGCATTCATTCATCCATTCATTTATTCATTTCTTTATTCATTTGCATATGACATTCACTCATCTGCATATTCAGAATCTGTCAAAAGACATCCCATTTAATCAACAAATTATGTGGCACCTAAATCAAATCAAATCTTCCAAACAAATGTGTTTATAGTACGCTTGTGGTGAGACAGGGTAAGGCTAATGTCTTACTGCTCTCCTTGTCAACAGAACACTGGCACAAAGACTGTGGCATCCAAATGCTGAATGCTGAATGCTGAATGCTGAAGAATGAGGTTGGCCTATTGTTCTGGCAACAGAAAATGGCTCTTTTGATGCTTAGCTGTGCCCAGACAGGCTGTACCGTTTTCAAGGACCTCTGCATCATACAGTACACAACAGAAGTGAATACACCCCTGTGCAATATCACTTAAATACCAAATGGTTCAAAATTGTATCACCTTACAATAATTGCATTACTTCTAAGTTGAACCATATGGTATTTGTGTGTAAAATTACAAGCTAACAGTTTATATTTACTACATTAAAAATACAGTCCCCACAGTAGGACCTCAATGCAACAAAAGTCAGTACAACCTTTTATTACTGACATTCAAATATTTTATTTCTCAATACTTCATATATCCACCTTTATTTTGAATGACTCAATCCCCCTCAGCATCACCAGTTGAACACATTTTAGGCGAGATGTTCTGCTATTCGTTAGAGACAAATACCCCAATAGTGTTCTATTGGATTCAAGTCAAATGACATATTTGGACAGGTCATGGTTTTCAAAACTTGTGTGATTTTGGCAGTGGGCTTTGGATCGTTATAATGCTGGAATTTTCCTCTTCTGCCAAGCTTCTTGAGCCTGGGCGCCATCTTGTCAACCAGTATTCTGGTATACCCACAGGCATTCATGGTGCCATCGATAGATGTCATCTCCCTAACACCTTTGCAGGCCCATATCATCACACTCCCACCCCTGTGCTTCACTGTCAGGACTAGGCATTCACTGTGGTAGTCGTGGCCAGGTTCATGCCAAACATGCTGGACCCCATCGGAGCTGACCAGCTCTTCGGCACAAAACTGCAAGATTAAACTTGGCTAAAGAACATAAACATTTTGAATAGTATTTTCCGTACAAATCTGACATGCTTGTGTTTATGTCATTGGCTATAAAGTTTGCTATTACACAGATATTCAGAACATTATGTGACATGTTGGTGTTATATTATGTGTATAGCCTAAAAAGTTTTTGCCAAATAAACAGTTGAGAGTCTATGTGAATGTTCCTCAAAAATAAAAGGTTAATTCATTTTAAGACTTCCATGTCTATTTCTTAATCCTACAGACCGGGAAAACAATCTTCATGTTTCAGAACTGTAGACAAATTAGTTGTAATATTTTATGAACACCAACCAAATTGGCGGAATGGGGAATTTAATTTTTAATAATTATGTATTTAGAATTCTATTTTAAAATCTGGTTAATTCAATAGTTTCTCTCACACGACTCCATTTATCCTGTCAGCTGGATCAACTTACACCCCTAACATAAATAATAATAATGGATTTTATTTGTATAGCACACTTTAAAATACAAAGAAATCTCAAGGTGCTTAACACAGTATAGACAGTCACAACAACAATAATACAAAGTAATAGAAGTGCTAATGAAGTGCAGAAAATAGGATAATATAATATACCAAAAAAGATAATAAATGAATTTAAAATAATTAATAAGATTATAATGAGATCGAATAATATGTATTAAAAACAGAGTAATTTTGGACAGAGCAATTAAAAACAATGCATTCTAAAAACAACACAGAAAATAAACTAAAACAAAGACCAGGACTTTAGGTGAAGGCAGAGATAAATAAATGGGTTTTGAGGTGTGATTTAAAAGCAGTGAGGGAATCTAAAGCCCTAATGTTCATGAGGCAAGTTGAGCCACAAGAACACTTTTTTAGGGACACCATATTTTGTTGTCTATTTGATTCAAATGATGGCACACATGCTGAACCTGTGTTGCATACATTCGTTTTATTTGTCTCATTTTCTCTTGGCTATAGGTCGACTTAAGTAAGAAAATGGCTCATCTTACCACACTCACCCCTACCCTATTGTTCAACTTAGAAGTAATGCAATTACTGAATACATTTGACATTTGACTGATATTGCACAGGGGTGTATGCTACTACTCGCTTCTGTTGTGTACTGTAGTCTTACGGCAAAAAATGATGTACCTCAAAGAAAATCATTAGGAATAAGCTATGTAACTTCTAAACAATAACAGAATGCATATTGTTGGCCTTTGTTTACGTCTTTACTCCTCTCTTCTGACACCTGGAAATTATGTGAAGGGCAGCCACAAGTTCAAATGCATGTTTGCCCAGTTGGGAGGTTACTGAAGTTCATTTCCACAGGCAGCCACGCCCTTGTAGAAAACGAAGTGACAGAGACCACACCTACATGTCAATACGCAGCTATCATTGGCTGTTGGTGGTTGCCAGGGGCGTCGATTTCCGGTATTGCAGAGGCTGGAATTTCAGGTTCTTCGTTGACAGGATAACAAGAAAGTGAACCGTCCTGTCAGCGGCCTCAAGTCACATACACATCTTCACACCTGTTTTCGTGCAAGTTGTTGTATGTCGAAACTCAAAGAGAAGGATGACCGAGAGCTCAGCAAACAAGCCGGCAAACGGAGAAGTGTGTCATCGAACAACAAATGGTGTGAAACCATGCAGAAACGGCTTCGTGAAGAATCATTACCATTATCAGCAGCAGCACCAAAAGTCCTGCTACCTCGAAGAGAAGGTGAGGCCGTATGCACGGATATAAGGTGAAGGGTTGGGTGTATCTGCATATTCAGAACCTACATGCACGTGAACATCCTAGGACGAATCGTCGCCTGGATGTCCTGGACTTTTCGGAACAAGCTTTCAAATCATATTAAACCGCAATGTTAGCTAACCATCATGATGGCTAACATCAACACTGCCAAGATTGATTGACGATGGTAGAATGGTGGCTTTGAAAGTTGCTTGCTTTTTTGTGGTTTTTAAATTTCATGCTGTACGTTATCGTTAGCGTTACAAATCACCAATCAGATCTGTTTTTCCCTAGCGTATCTAGGTGTGGCATCTGTTTTGGGGCTTGCATGCTCTTGGCTCAAATCGACATTGAAGTTCTTACGAGTTGATCAGTAGCCAATACGAGCCTGAAATGTCGATAGGCTCCACGTATCCAGCGAGCAACTTACATTTTTGTATGATTTATGGAAAAGTAGCTATTTTTGTGATAGCCATTTAAATAAAAAATCAGACGTTTGTGTTGCTATCGGACTCTCCATTCGGCCCTCATTCTCACCAATCCTTACCAATTTAAACAGTCTCGTGCAAAGATCTGGTGGTTTTATTTAAGATCTTAACATAGTTACAGAGGCATGCATTTAGAGCTGATAGTCTGAGCTGAAAACTTTACACATCAGTGGAGACCGTTGTAACACAAACACTGTTTCCCACTTAACCATTTGTTTAATACAGGCAAAGTGTGGAAAAGTGAGAAGAATTCACATATAACGAATACATGACTTAACTATCCAAAGCAGCCTTTTCTCTGCATTAGACGCTCATGTTAAAATCTAGGACTCCCAGCTGATTGTAGCTATATCACTGTGCGTCAGTGGTGTTGGTCTGCGCGGTATTTGTGAGGCAGGCATGATTAGTCACATGTGGTCGTGAAGCACAAGGTTTGAATACTCCCCTTGATATGGAGAAGGTCACATATTCAACATTATTCCCATACTTCTGTACATGAATTGTACAGTCATTGTCATTTTGTAAGGTCTCATCAGTTCATCAGTGCATCCGTGTGTGGTGTATTCCTGGCGACATGCAGAAGCAGAACAATAGATAAAGGCAGTAGAGGAAGAGATACACAGAGTATCTTGTTACTTTCCTGTGTTGAGATTATGTGAGCTTTTCGTATCTGTACATTTTTTCTTGGTTTTGTAATGCCAAGCCAACAGGTTACACCTGTTTGCATTCTGCTGTGAGTGCCTTATCTGATGGTTTTTCATCATAAATAGTTTTTTACTGTGCGATGTGTGTCAGGTTCACCTTAGAGCATCCAATGGAGGCCTATACAGCAGACCATTCCTCGAATCGTTTGAGGAAACGCCCATGTTGGTGGCAGTTCTCACATACATGGGTTACGGCATCCTCACCATCTTTGGCTATCTGAGGGACTTCCTGAGGGACTGGAAGATTGAAAAGTGCCACATCGCCAGAGAAAGGGAGGAACAAAAGGTAAGTAAGGTAGAAGGGCATCATTCAATGCCTGCCGTAGTTTTTCCGTAATAGGAATCAAGAGAGCACAGAACCCAAAGACATTTAAAAATATGAAACATTTCCCATAGTGAAGTAAGTGAGTAACATTTCTGCCAGGTAGACTCACTGTTTTGCAACCCACAAAGGACTCTGTAGTTGTTAAGCATTGTGTTTTTATACAGTAACCAGAGGATTGGGAAGTGGAGAGGAAAGGGGAAATCTACTGTATGAGTGAAAGGATATCCTACTTTTATCCTGCTTCTCGCTCAGCCCTTTTGCTCTCTGTGAAAGGATATCACATGATCTTTCAATTCAATGCATTTCAGAAGTAAAGGGCTTTAACTACTCTCTTTTATAGTTTATCGTACCTCTCTTTCTTTGGCCACTGAAACAAACACGCTGGAAAGGGGTTAAAGTGTTGCGCTCACCTGATCCATCCTCTTTCTTTGGCCACTGAAACAAACACGTTGGAAAAAGCGGTTAAAGTGTCACACACACCTGATGCATCCTCTCTGTCTCTCATTGTCTTCTCAAGGACTTTGTTCCGCTTTATCAAGATTTTGAAAATTTCTACACAAGAAATTTGTACATGAGGATACGGGATAGCTGGAACCGGCCCATATGCAGCGTGCCTGGGGCGAAGGTGGACCTCGTCGAAAGGATTTCTCATGACTACAACTGGACTTTTGAGTAAGTTGCAACTAATGATATTGGGGGGGAAGTGCGTTGTTTTGAGTGAACTTGAGAGGCCAACCGTTAAGGCCTCCAAATCTGCAACTTTACATTCATTAATTCAATTTTGTTGTTAAAACAGGAGGTTGTTGTGTTACTACATTGCTATTAAACATCATGTGTCAAAATTGTATGTTAACAGCTGCCACCATCTGCCACAAGTCAATTGTGGATTTCAACCCACTACAGTTCAAACAGCGGTTTCTCTGTTTCCCAAACAGAGCTACCACTTAACACTGATTACAGATTGTGGCTTTGGAAGGGAGCAAAAGGATTTGAAGTGTCTGCTTGTGATAAGCGTGGAGAATGTTGTGCCAGCAATCACACAGTCACAATATCAGCAAAGTAGTCTTAGGAAATCCAAGGTTACGTGGTTTGCCACAGTTCCCGTCCCCCCCCGTCCCCCACTGCCTATACTTCAGAGATGGAGAAACGTTTCAAGAACAAGTTTTTCCCCACAATCTACAGCCTGACAGTTTGTCAAGGCAAAGGTATGCAGTTACTGTATAGAAGATGCAAGAGTCCAGCACTGGTTACTCCACTTCCAACTTCCAATGAGTGTTGTCAGTTCTGCACATGACAACCAGAGAACAGCTTCTCTCTCCAAGGTTACCTGGTTTGCTACCTACCTTATTTTTCCCATCCTCTCCTTGCATAACACTTCAGAGATGGTGATGAGTTTCAAGAACCACTTTTACTCCTAAATGAGTAAATAGCCCAAATAGTACTGTCACTTCTGCACATATGACAACCGTGGTACAGGGTCCCATAGAACAACGTCCCTGGCCTGTGTTATATGGCTTCTGAACTGTACTTTTTTACCTTTTCAGCACCTTACTGGCCCAACTGAAACGCTAATGGTTCTCCACAGAACATTAAAAGGCTCCTCCGAGAGAGTAGAGCTCCAGGGTACTACCATGTTCTGAGGAGAACCAGAGAACTGACCTTTGAGAAATTTGACATCAGGGAGAGAATGACTGTGTGGAGAGAGTTGGAAAGCCTCTGTAGAATAAACAAAGCGAAGCAGTGTCCTGGAGTAAATCAGTTTGCAGTGATGGTTGCATGATGTTTGGCTCCTTGCGGGCTGATTAAACTGCCAACTGTAACTCGGGAGGGAGTAGACAGTTGTTTACGCTTCGACTGAAGACGGAGCAAAAAAAACACGGGCATCTCTCAGAGCGAGGAGTGGTGAGATGTCAGGGAGGGCGAAGTCTAGGCAGGCATTGGCACAGATGGTCTGGCAGGATCTTGGAAAACTGACGGTGAAGTTTCATGGTAATGGGACGCTTCTAGCAGAACCACAAGATTAATACTTTAGGGGCGTGATATGATTCCTAGTAGGCTACTCGGGGACGCTACAGGCTGACATTAGCCCAATGTTTATGTTGCCGGGAGGTGATATCTCAGTAATGTTATTTCCTTATCCAAGAGCAACATGGCCTGCGCTTGGCAACCAATCTGGCTTCAGTAGCAGATAAAGCAGTGCAGTTAAGGTCAGAAGCAACAGCGAGGTGAAATGAGGGTGGTCTTGAAATGGGAAGGAGCTTGTTGTTTATGGCTCAGTTTCTCACGGAGAGATTTCCTTCTCAGATACACAGGCCGGGTGGTGAAGGACATCATAAACATGGGCTCCTACAACTACCTGGGCTTCGCCGAGAACACGGGAATGTGTGCGGAGGCCGCCGCCACCGTCACCCAGGAGTACGGGGTGGGCGTGGGCAGCACGCGACAGGAGATGGGTGAGTGCCAACCTCAAGTAGGTGTTTACCTTTACGCCCCTTATCTCCACACTGACATTCCTAGCCAAGTCTGTTCCCCCGTCCAAGAGCCCTTACAAGGTCAGCCGCACCTAAGTGACCCCTTGAGTTAATAAAGAAATTGACACAAAGACATGAATGCCCTTCTCCACCCACCCGTTTCACCAGGAGATTGTTATGATTAACTGAAGCAAGGGGAAACACGTGGGTAGGTGTTGATATTTCAGCGAAGGCGCTGTGCGAGTTTATTGGTCATGACCTCATGGTTATTGTCTGTGTAGGTAACTTGGACAGACACAAGGACCTGGAGGAGCTGGTGGCGAGGTTTCTGGGCGTCGAATCCGCCATGGTCTTTGGCATGGGTTTCGCAACCAACTCCATGAATATACCTGCTCTTATTGGAAAGGTAGGGAGTATTACCCTGTTGGTACATGCACTGGCTTTTACGCACCCTTGCTCCGTTTAATGATGTTGTTCCTGTCAATCATCGGTTGCTTTGGCTGCTCCTCCTTTAGCTAGAAACTTTTTCGGTTGCAAAGCCTGGGAACGTGATTACTAGGCATGTCTTAGACTTGTCGCTTTGTGTTTACATGTGATGAAACCAACACCTTCCTTTTGCCATGTTGCAATCACCATCTTGCAACAGGGGGAATGTACGTGTGGGAACTCTGGGCAGTGGCGGTGCCAGAGATTTTTTTCTGCAGGTGCTATGGGGGTGCTCGGCGTTTTACCGAGGGTGCTATGAAATTAGGGTGATAGCATATGTGTCACATGGTTCTCTACTACAACACCTCCCCACCATATCGTCATATCTGTTTACATGTTTGCTCTCTGAAGCGTCTTTGTGGTCCATGAAAAGCGCCATACAAATCGATCGTATTATTATTATGATTAGGCTGCTTCCGACGGACGCGCACATAGCCGTGTTCCTCTGCGACGGTCACTGACAAAATTCCGCAATCCCAAATACTTCACTTACTTCAGTGGGGGTTAAAGTTGGCGCCAGATGGCCACCAGGTCACCACTACCATGTCTGACAAATTAAACTAAACATAAATAGTTCAATACATTCTAAACTAAAGAGGGCAAATTAGAATAGCAGATAGAATGAACTAAAACAGTCAAAGAGTCAGAAATGCTTTCAAAAAGTATATATTATGTCAGGTCACAATCAATAAAAACATAGAAGCTTATGTATACCTGGCTAGCACAGACAGACTGCTCGTCCTAGGCTAGAATCTCTGATTTTTTAAGGCGGATCCAGAAAAATCCCCAAAAGAGACCGCATTAATTAATGTTACACATCTAACAAGACCGTTCCACCTTAAATCTTAAACGGTGTAAAGATGCAGGCCCCTTTTAAAAGTGAATGAAACAAAACAGTAGGCACTCAAAACACAATAATCAGAGCTAGATCATTGTATCATTGTACAATAAAACTCTTAAAGAACAGGCAAAAATGCAAACAAAACTATGCTGGAAAAGCCATAAGCAAAACCAAAATCCGGGCAGACCAGGTGTAGCATGGCTAGCACCCTCAGTAGAGGTGTAAGGTTAAACTCTTTGACCACGACGTTCCTCTTCTTCTAAATCAGATTCCGATACCCCTTGCATTTCTTCTTCTTCTTCAACGTCACATGATTATTCTACTCGTGGAATTTTGGGTATCAAAAACCGATCCATTATTGTGAATTTGTTGATACTACCGCTTGACTTTGACTTTGGCTTTGACAGTGCACTAGCTCTCTTTCTCCTTCAATCGTCAGGAAACGTCAAAGTTCACGCATGCGACGTGTCTGTGTCGTGCTACGTCAACAATCTGTTCATTTCAATCTGTTATTATTTTCTTTTGTGATTGAAATATTATTATCACACAATACATTAAATTAAGAACGCAGAATTAAATTAAATAACAATAATAAATAAACCATTATTTTCTTGGGGGTGCTATGGGGGTGCTATGGCTAATCCAGGGGGGGCTATAGCACCCCCTAGCCCCCCCCTGGCGCCGCCCCTGACTCTGGGCCTGACCTCCAGACCTTGTGTGCTCAGGGAAAGGAGAAACTCGATAAATGCGCCCCAAATCTCAGCAGGAAGTGAGTGACGAGTCCCAGTCTTGTGCGCGTTTCACAACTCTGCTTCCTCCTGTGAACCCGAGGAAGCTCGTGGAGCCACACAGGACAATGGAGTGTCTGTGGCATAATCTCTCATCTGACCTGTCACTGACCCCTGGCAAAAAACACGGCTCCATGTTGACATGTCTCCGGTCCCTCTCTCTCTCTCCTGTGGGCAGGAGGCCCAAGAGAGATTAAGAATTCCCGCCCCCATCCAGATTCCACAGAAGATGCAATTTGGGAGCCCAAGTCTGGTCTTAATCCACTCTGGGCTGCATGGCCTTTCTGTGGAGAACGCCCTAGAGTCAAGTCATTCAAATGAAAGAAAACATTAGTCTTAAAATAATTGAATTTCAGTGTCAATTGTTTCGTTTCTCAGACTACAAACATAAGGGAGTTGAATGTGTTTTTTCCTCGAACACCACTCATGCCAGGTTTGGGCCAGATCTGGCTTAGACTCGTTCCACTGTCTGCCTTAAACCAGCTAGAATCGGCCCAACACACAGCATAAAAAAAAGCGTAAGCCTTTTATACAACAATCCTAACAGCTGTAGTTCATAGGGCACCCATAGCCAGAGCTGAGCCAGATGTGTCCTACATGTGCCTGTCATCTAGGTGGAAATGTTCACCTCCTTAGCCCTAATGGCAAACACATTGTCCTCTCTACAATTATCATCCTCATAATAATATTACATAAGGCAAGGCAAGTGTCATATAGTATGTGTGTGTGTATATATAACACAATTCATACACATTGGTAATGTCAAAGTGCTGTAAACATGAGCAGAAAGAAGAACATAGAAAAATAAGAGATAAAAAAGTGCATTATAAAACTTAAAAGAACATAAAAAAGAACGCACACTTGCAACTAATAACCCATGTTTAGTCATTAAAGATTATGAGCAATGAACATTGAATACCAGCAGTGTATTTTTTTTTGCAGCAGTGTTGCATATACATTGAGTTGCACACTGAGTCGTTTTGGCAAAACAAGTTTGGGCATTCAAAGTTGAATCAAAAGTATTGAGTATTGAATATCATGTACACCAGCACGCATTTGTTAAGACAACAGCAGGGCAGTCCCACTGCTGTGATATAAACACTTGTCACACTCTCCCCCCATAGCTGCAGTGAAATCCCATACAGTCCATGTGAAAACCCCTGAGTGAAAGTGCTAAACCCGTAAGTCATTTGCTGCGCACACATGGATACTGGCAGCAGTCTGTCACGAACGCCATTAGCGTCCCCTCCCGGAGGTGAGGGGGCTCAGAGGAACGGACACTCCAGGGAGCTTAGTCTCGACACTGAATTATATACACGGCCTTCCCAGAATGCACCTGGCTCTGGAGCAGCTCCTCGGTGGGCTAATGCCTTTTCCCAAAGCTGCGTTGGGTCAGGAGAGTAAACTAATTTAGGAGCTGAGATTCATGTTTACCATCTGAGTTCTGAATCTTATTTGCTGGAACATGTTTATGTTGTGGCATATTTATGTCCTCTTTTATGTACACCGTGGTGTATTTATTTGCCCCTGTGTATAAAGTTGTAGTTGTTGTGTGCTGTTCTTAGGTTGTCAAGCAGTAAGTTATGCTGTTTGCGTTAAGGGCTGACTTTTGTATACTGGGCAATTAAGTTTTTATGAGGAGTCAAGTCTTTTGAGGAAGTGTTTGTAGGAGTCACTGAAGTGTTGCAATTTGGTTTGGTCTACCCTCAAGGCTTTGTAAGAACTGGTGCTTAGCAACAGGTGTCTTAAAAAGGGGCCATCATCTGATGCATGCTCTCTACTTCCATAATACTTTCAACAGAATACATGTCAACAAAGAAAACAATATACCAGAACCAATCTTCCGTCTAAAATCATTTTTAACAGTAAATTACTGTTATGTTCTATCTGGTTGAAGTCAATATATTTCTTTTTTATTTTCTTCAATAATTTGTATCTAGTGTAATTATAGCACCATAAAATATCTCCAAAGATCTGGTGTGTAGTTCTGCTGTTATTTAATATTCCTATGTTTTATCTAGTGCAGCATGGACACTCATGTGCGTGTTGGTCTACATCGATACATCTTGCTTAGTTTACATTTTAGAATGATATTTGAACTCTCCTTAAAGTCCTTGAAGTGAGGGTGTGTTTATCTGTATTCTATTGTATTGTCGTGGTGACCTGACCTGTCCTTTTCCTGCTGTGCCCTGATAGGGCAGTGTGATTCTGAGTGATGAGCTTAACCACGCCTCCTTGGTGCTGGGAGCCCGACTGTCTGGGGCCACCATCCGCGTCTTCAAGCACAACAGTGAGACTCCGCACACACACACACACACACACACACACACACATGCACTCACAAGCATACATGCACTTACACGCACACACACACACACACACACACACACACACACACACACACACACACACACACACACACACACACACACACACACACACACACACACACACACACAAATACTTTTTTTTTACTGTAATATACACATACACTCACTCACTAAAGCATACACTCCCATGCACACATTCACTCACACACACAAACAATTGTTTTTACTTTAACATACACATGCACGCACACACGCACACACGCACACACACACACACTACAGATGACCACCTTTCTATGGTTAGCCTAGCGTGGATGTCTCTGTGCATAACATTTCTCTTAGGTGGAAGGCATTTGCTTTCATTGGTCTGAGCTGCCACCTAAGCAGCGGCATGCATATCAATACTCTGCCAGAAAGGTCAAGCCCATCTGGTTATTTATCCACATTAGCTTAAATTGATCCCCTTTAACAGCCAATTTGGACAGAAAAATGGTGTTTAATAGCCAGTGGCCCTCTAAATTGATGCTGAACTCAAACTGAATATTTAATACTCTGAGTTTAATGAAAGTGACTTTGTTTTTTTCCAAGGCAACTTGGCAGGCATACGTAGGTGGTTGCCTTAATCCAGATTTGTGGTGAATAACACAGTGACCTCTGTTGAAGTCTGTTGTTTGACTGAGGGAGACGTGCCTTGCCGTGTTTCAGATATGCAGAGCTTGGAGAAGCTTCTCCGAGACGCCATCATCCACGGCCAGCCCCGAACACACCGCCCCTGGAAGAAGATCCTCATAGTGGTCGAGGGGATCTACAGGTAGGCTACTTTCTGAAGAATGTTGTCCTAATACATCTGCCATATTTATTTTATGTGTTTGTGTGTATCATCCTCAGAAGTAAAGATGTTGAGGTGCAGAATGTGATAAAAAATTATATTTTGTTCCAAACTGCATTATTCCATTTTGTTTTTGAGTCTTCTGGGGTGCAATATGTAGTTAGTGTAGAGTAGTAATGATAGTTGGTGTGATTGCTCAGTCACAGTATTGTATCACAGTAAGTATCTTCTTAAGTTTTTTCTTTATCTCTAGTTTCTTCATTTCACCCTAGCTCATAGCACTTTTGAGATATCAACACTGCTCAAACATGGCCGTCCTGATCCTGTGCCGTGCTCTTATAAAAAAGAACTGCCCCCCATTCTTTTGTTATATCTTTATAGATGGACATACATATTTAACTTTCATTCATCATTCAAGAATTATTGCACATATGATATGTGGAGTATTACACTCGCCGATAATGATAATGATAATCTGCACACACATGGAGTTTTGCGCACACACAGAGTTAGCTGACTACTGCTAGGCTTACCTAAAACATGCTATCCCACCATAGCCAAATAACAAGTAGCCTACACTACGACAAACCAACAAGCTTACCATGGAAAAGATGCCAAACACTGTGTCATCAGCATTTCCCATTAAAAAAAAGTTCATATAAAACTTTGGGAGGATGGTTAGTTTCTTCATTTAATGTTGACATTGCCTCAATCATCATCTGCGATGTGTTTAGCTAGCTAACTCGTCAACACCCTGACCATGTAAGTAGTAAGAGTAAGATTTCTAAATTATACAACTGAAAAAAATCCAGTCCCTTTCTTCAGACCCTACCAAAGCCACTCCAAAACACAGAGTTGGGGAGAAGAGCCCAGCGAATTGTGTCATTGCTAAATGTATCCAACTATCTCATGTCTCATTTTCACAACTACAAAGATTTTAAGTTTTTAAGGCCTTTTCTCTACCTATGTGGGGCCCCCACCAATGGTTGTCACAAGTGAGCTTACTCACAGACAGATAAAATGTTATTATGTTAAAGGGATGTTTGGGATTTTTCAACCTGGGTCTTCTTTTTAGATATTTTTGTGTCCAAACTTTTACTAAAGACAATTAACGATCAAAATCAGTCCAGTATTGAGTTAGAACGCTATAACCGGAAAATGGCTATTCAATGTTACCCCATGGCAAGCATCTGCATCAAAGTAAATCGCTTGTTTTCGCCACTGGCAGGCTCATGTTATTATAAGTGTCTGACAAAAGGATCCCTACAGAGATAGACCTGTGTCTGTTTACCTCAGTAACTGTAAAGAAACTGTAGAATGGCTGTCTCTACAGTTCTTGCAGTTTAGGTTTCTGTAGAAAATGTCTGTAGACTGATAAAAGCTTGCTGACTTGCTGGTTTGTTTTCATTTTTCATGGGGTGTTCTTTCCCGGAACACGGAAGAACATAGTGCACATCCTGGAAGGCTAGTAGACACGTAGCCTTAGAGATAATTTAGAGATTATATCAAAACTAGCTGTATATGCAGGCATACCTCACTAAGTGGTGAATTGTTGCTTAGTGTTGCTCTTAAGCATGGAGGATGGGTAGAATTTTGTAACACTTAAGTCACTTAAGTAACACTTTTGACCTTGAACTTACTAAACGGACAGATGATACATTTTTTACCTTGATCTGGCTAAGTTATGTAGCTTATTGCACACAATAAAGACTGTCAACTCAGTTTGAATACAGTTGTATTAATCATAAAGCCTACTGTGTGCTGTATGCGCATGTGTTAGGGCTGTAGAATAATTTGCTGGACAAGGGTTGGTGATCCTCAGCTGCTGTTGTGCAATCGCACTTCACATTTTCTAGTGCATCTTTAGTTCTACACTAACAACATGTCCTGAGGTGTAAGAAAATGATTCAAACAACTGCAATATTACAAATATTGCCAAACAGTACATTTTGTTCTTATGTTCATGTTGCTTGCGTAGCAGTATTTTTAAATCAAAAATTGCAATTGCATACCAATCCATTCAACTCACTAGACAGCCATCTTCATCTGTTATGCGTTATGCGTTCTTCTGTGTTCTGTCGATTAAGGCATGTTTCAGACCATGTGTGTATTCTTCTGCGTCGAGTTAAATCTGACATTTTTGGTTTCCCCAGTGGCGTGTTGTGAACGCTGCTGGGTCTGTTGTGGGTGTTCCTCCGGGTCGCTGTTTTGTGTGACGCAGTAACCTGTCCTCTCCCTCAGTATGGAGGGCTCCGTTGTGCGGCTGCCCGAGGTCGTCGCCCTCAAGAAGAAGTACAAGGCCTACTTGTACCTGGACGAGGCCCACAGCATTGGCGCGCTGGGACCCCACGGTCGTGGGGTGGTGGACTACTTCGGCCTCGACCCACACGATATCGACATCATGATGGGCACGTTCACCAAGAGCTTCGGGGCCGCCGGTGGATACATCGGTGGCAGGAAGGTAAGGACTGAGCTATCACTGCAGGCAGATAACAGGAGGGAGGTTTTGACAGCTCTGTAAATAGGAGATCATGTATGGCTCTTGTCTCTGTTTATGATACATTCAGGAATAGACTGTGTCTCTCTGTTTATCTTTCTAGCCATGGTTCTTTGTAAAATAATTTTGTAGTGTAGATTTTTTCTTTTTTCTCTGGTACTTCAAGTTAACAGATTTATAGGTTTCTTGTGTGATTTGTCTTTTTTCTTTGTGGAGTGTTAAAATATGCGTGTGTGTGTATCTGTGTGTGTGTGTGTGTGTGTGTGTGTGTGTGTGTGTCTGAATGCAGGAGTTGATGGATTACCTGTGCACAAATTCCCACAGTGCTGTGTATGCCACCTCCATGTCTCCTCCCGTAGTGGAGCAAATCATCACTTCTATGAAGTGCATTATGGGTGAAGATGGGACTACGATAGGTAAGGCCTTTTTTTCTTTTCTTTTATCTTCCTCTCTATCAAACACTTTTCTGATTTTTTTTTTTTCCTGTGCTCTGTTTGTACCACATTATTAGAGAAATGGTCTTATGAAGAACCTTCAAGGGATCTCCGTCTTGTCTTGACTTTAGACGTGTGATGTAAGAATCTCTCTGTTGAATTGTTTTCGGCTGTAGGCATCATGGGAATATTAAGCCGTGTAGACCTTTTTTCATCTATAAAGAATACATTTCTCTTCTTCTTGACTTCTTACCGGCATGATCAGTCCAGAAAAACATAAAGACCATATATTTGAGCTTTTTTACCCTACTTTAGTGATAGGTTTGAGCCACTAGGGGTCAGTATACACACACAGTAAGCTGGGGCCTGACAGGGTGGTTTGGGCAGATGAGTTGGAGTGCAGTCAAACCCACAGTAAACTGATGCGGATTGCAAAATAAACAGTCCTAAGCAGATGGGGCTTACCTGAGTCACGGCCCAGTGTGTGTGTGTGTGTGTGAGTGTATGTCTGTGTGTGAGTGTGTGTGTTTTTGTGTGTGTGTGTGTGTGTGTGTGTGTGTGTGTGTGTGTGTGTGTGTGTGTTAAAATTAACCTCACCCAAGGCTATAATGAATCCACTCCATGCTGGACGCTGAAAGTGTAATGCAATCCACACAGTCAGGTCAGTGGTGCTGAAGTAGCGTTATCCAGCATGCGGAGGCGGCTCCGAGATAAAGTCTCTGCCAGCATCCACGTCTCTGTGTTTCTTGGCGCGCACAGAAGCACCATTGTGCCTGGTGCCCAGGCTGTGACTGGCCTGGGCCCTATCAGGCAGCTCCATCTGCCTAGGGAGATGGGCATCGCCTCCATGCCCTGTGCCAGCGCGCCAGCCTCGGTGCCCGTGGTGCATACCTGAGGCGGATACCAGCTGTTCAGTAAACACACGGTGCCAGCGTGTACTGTACGTCCCCCCGCACCAATGCTGCGCTAAACGGAACATCTTGAGTGTATAACACGCACGCGTTGACCCCGTTGATAAGGTTTTTTAATCATTTTTAGATTATATTTTTGGCTATGGTGTAGCTTTTTGAGAGTACATTAGAAGTTAGAGGTTTTTTTTTTCCACACTGAATAAACTTGGACAGAAGTCTGTGATGGTCTTCATTCACGAATCACTTTGAAGGAAGGGTGGAAAACTCTCTCTCTCTCTCTCTCTCTCTCACAACATCCCCTCATGCAATTTCCCTCCTCTCATGGACTAAGACTGATTAGTTGTACAGATGTGGCGACTCCTTGCAGGTAAAATATTTAGCTCAACGCTAAAACATCGGCAATGTGTTAACAATTACCCTTCCATCGGCCTTATGATCTGGCCCTTTGGTGGGACCCTCCGAAGGCAAGTCCTCCCCACTGCCACTCAATCATGGAGGGCAACTACAACAAACATTTGTCCCCACCCCCCCCCCATCCTAACTGCCCCTTCTCCTCCTTAATAGCCCCCCGGTGAGTCACTCCGTGGTGTGACTAATACACTTGAAACTCTCTTCTGACCCGGGGAGGTTCACATCCCAGCACAATGCCCATGGCTGTCCAAACAAAAGCCTGTTGTGCTTTTTGAGAAAGAGCCTTCCTTCACTTGCTTCCACCGTCTCAGTGGTCGAGCTCGTCATGAATTAGAGCTGATGGTATGGTATCTAGTGAGGACCAGGGAGAACCAGTTCAGCGATGGACGGAGTTATGAGACAGCTGACTATTTTTTTCATTTTGACGTCAAAGATATGTAGCTCAAATAACTAGCTTTCAGGAAATTCAGATATGCAATAAGTGCTTTGTCCTATTGCATTCATTTTTCTCAGGCTTTCAAGGAAGTTACTGTTTAACCCAAATTACGGTTTTGTTATCACCGAATGCCTTAAACTGACAGTGCTGAAACAGCTGCGATTAGACTGAGTGCCTTTCTCATTGTTTTGTGGTTAATTGCACATTGAATTAACACTGCTCGTGGGAACTGGGTCATCGCCAAACAAGTTCCATGGTTGAGGGTTGGGAGAAGAGACAGGCTGAAAAGAGGCTAATCAGAAGGGCTTATCAGGGGAGATATCCTCTCCATTTGCCCTCTGTGACCAACACCTTTGCACCCTCCGCTTAAGAGAAGCAAGATATGAGATGTAGATAAGCCTCCTAAGTCAGTACGGCCATATTTTTGGGCAGCATATTTAAGGCAAAGAGACCGTGTGGGGAGGAATCCAAGTTTTTGTGGGGAACTAACAAACTAAGTCGTCTCATCTGGCAAGATGGGAGTCAACGCTCTCCTTTTTCAGCATCATTCCCATCAAGAAAGAAATAATGAAAGAAACGAAGAAAGAAAAAAAGAAAGAAAGTAAGAAAGGGAGGAAAATGCGAAGAAAAGAGAAAGAAAGACGTTTAATTCATTCATTGTCTCCTGTCCAGATTCGTGCCTTGACATATGACAAATGATTTGCGTTGCATGTGAAGTCCTGCAGAATAAATGAATACGGCAGGTGCCTGCTCTATGAATCAGCCTATGAGTTCAGATGCGGTTCATGACTCTTCTGTAAACAGAATATTCATTCATTCCCGTGGGTTATTTTAACGTTTCGAGCTTTCTGGTAATTTCATTTGTCAGTGGAAAGAACTTCAAATCTGACACCCACCTTGAGTAAGTGAAAACTCACGGGAACTGGACTGGCCTGCTTCAGAATGGATCCTCATTCAAAGGGGCGATTTGCCAAAACAGTCTCCTCTGAATGGATCGCCTTGCTGTTGAGCTCTGGTTTCATATCACCCAACGTGTTCGAGTCCGATTTTACTGTCAGCGTCATGTCGGATGGAAAGCATCCGACCCCCCCCCCCCCCCCCCCCCCCCACTGAGCAAAACCATCTGCGTTTTGGACAGCTCTTGAGATGCGATTGACCACGTGTGTTGAGATCACACGGAGCCAGGTGCATTTGATCTGCTGCCAGCTCATCCTGTCATGCTTGCACCATGGTCTTAGGGGAAAAGGAAGGGGAGACTGTTTCAGGTCAGTTTCACTCCACTGCAAATGTGCTCTTACAACTTATGCTCTCCTGCACCTGAATGCCCATTCTAAAACGCCTGACAAACCCTTATGGGATGTTACCGGGAGAGGTCTTTTCTACCCCCTATATGTGTTGTGTCTGTGTGTTCGCGTGTGTAAAATAAATGTATGAAGTGGGCTCAGGGAGCCTCTATGAAACTTTTGTCCTGCTGTTCTAATAGTGCCACCCTGACACATCTACTACTGTGGAATTTAACAATTCAATGCTTGTATTTTAAGTAGTTGAATTCATGCATGTCAGCAAGGCATTGTGGAACCATGAAACCTCAGGATGTTCAATGGTAACACAAAGCATATCAGTTCTAGTGGTCTCTACTTCAAAGACGCTACTTCTGGGTATCTTTTCCCCGTATGTTTAGGAATGCTCTTCAAGAACGTTGTGTTTATCTTCCGTAAGTCCATGCAAACGCTGTAAATCACGTATATGGCTCTCTGTGTTTGAAGCACAATGGCTGAGCCTGTGTGTCCTCGGCTGGCGAAGGTGGAAAGTTTAGCCAACAGGGGTTTTATTGGCCTACCTAATCACATTGTTGAGCTTGATTGCAACTTTTATGTGCTCAGTCGCACTTAGCAAACGCAGGGCATTTATCTCTGTCGAAAGGTGTTGACTTCTTCTGGTGGGGTGTGCCCGGACACATGTTTTAGGTGTTAAGGTGTGTTTACTCTCCACCCCCCCAAGCCCTGACCAGAATGATAGATGTTTGCTCACTTAAGAGGGGTCAGAAAGGAACCTGCCTGTTTACGATCCTAACCTCTTACAGGAATTTCAGGTGGTTGAGGCTATTAGGAACTGATGGCTGAGGAAGATGCAGAATTTCTATACATCAAAAGAAAGACAGAAATATCTACACATGACACTAGTTTTCCTCTGCTCTCTCCCTCTCTCTCTCTTTCTCTCTCTCGTCCGTGAATCAGTGTTTCCCCTGGATGAAAGCGTTGCCCCGTGCGGTTCCCGGAGTGTGTGAGTCAGGCTTTTAACTCTCATGAGTCGGCGGCTAGATTCAGGCACTGCTGTGGTTCTGACATGCTGTGACATTTTTGAAAAGTCCCATTTATTTGTTTGAATTCTGCAAGTTCTGCAAGACAACTAGCCGTACCACATAGCAGTGCGTAATATGACCACCGCATAAAGTGAGAGAATGAGCAAGAATTAAGTCAAACTAGGAAATTAAAAACAGTATTCATAAAATATATAAAAAGACAGAATATGCAATACGTATTATTTGTGTTTATCAGACCTTTTGACAAAATCGGACCTTTTGACAATATTTATATGTATGTTGTAATTTGTTATTTGATACATCAAGCCTTTATGGCAATTTATTGATCACATTTTACAGCGCTTCCCAGTGGCCCAGCAACATTTTTGCACCAACTCAGGAAGAGATCCTGAGTCCATATACCAGGTTTCATGTCATCAAAGGGTTGCTAAGATATGATCTTTCTGTCAATGTCATGAATTGCAATATAAAGACAATGGAGGAATTTACTAATAAAATACCTTCAATACTTGCTGTATATTTTTGCATACTTGTTCTACTTTAAGAACCTGCTGTATCATATTTGATACATACATTTCACCAAGATTTTACTATCAAATAAAGTATGAAATAATATATAATTATAAGTTCAATCATTAGGGTACATTTTGAATACAATTTGTGTTCAAAGAATGTGGCAGTGATGCAGTGTGTCAAATTTTGTGAACTTTGAACCTTTACATCACAAAATAGTGGCTAGTGAAGCATTAGCTTTTTGCAATGAACATTATTCACTTGGTAGCGCCTGGACACAAACCTTGTATTCCTCATCAGCCAGGTTACAATCATGCCATATTTCATGTGGACTGGTAAAGTATATGTACATGATACCGTCTATCAAAAATTCTTCAACTCAGAAGAAACAAAAAAAAGTATAGTATGCATGTCATATTTTTATTTTTCTCTAATCCCTATACCTATTAAATAATCATACTGTGAAAAATCACTTGTGCTGGAATGTGTGCAAAAACATATACTGAACCATAGTGACAAACTGTTTCAGTCACTTGAGGTGATTCTCTACGTCTCGGGTATGCTATAAGCATAACAGCTCTTAATCACTCCATTCATATGAACAAATAAATGGCCATCTAAAATGTATGACCCCGTCATTGTAGTATCAAAAAGTATCTATGGGAGGGCTAATGGCCCCGAACCAGGCATATGCCAAGGGGGGATTTTAACACCCCTCCTCGACCTAACACAAAGCATTTTCACAAGGGAATGTCTTTTGGAGAAGACAATAAGACAACTATTTTACAGAATTATCCACACTATTTGTAGTATACACTATATACCTGCAAGTGCAAATGTTAATTTTGACACAAATTGCACTCCATAATAATCCAAACACATTATACAGTGTGAGAAATCATACATTTAATAGTCTAAGAGCTCACACAAAACACACACAGCAAACTAGGAAGAAATACTGACTGGCCATGTAACACTACCTATTGTAGTCAGGAACGCAATGTATGTTCAGTCTTTATGAATATGTGGTGTTTTACTACTGGTCATAAAACCACAAACAAGTATCTT
>NC_045165.1:18893450-18930196 GCF_900700415.2 Clupea harengus
CCAGTACCAAGGGTGCAGCTTTTGAAATGGCTCCCTTTTTATGCGCTCTGACTGGAAACAAGTAAAATGTAGAAATTTAAATTTAAATTTAAGTTTCAATTAGAGTAGGATTGTGTTGGCAGAAATAGATGAAAAACCTTCAGCTGTGCCCAGGAAGTTGCGTTTAACTGTAAGTGGTGCGTGCTGTCTCAACTCCTCTTGTCCTGTTTCGTAGGGCCTTTGGTAGGGAGATGCTGAAGAGGAACATTGGCGTGGTGGTCGTCGGCTTCCCCGCTACTCCAATCATCGAGTCCAGAGCTCGCTTCTGCATATCTGCCGCCCACACCAAAGACATGCTCGACATGGTGAGACTTATATGTCTACTTCACAATGTGTATGTGTGGATAATTAGTTCACAGTAGGTGTGAGTGTGTATGTATGTATGTGTATGTGTGTGTGTGTGTGTGTGTATATGTACTGTATGTACTGTATATATACTAAAAGTATGTGTGTATATATGTATATAGATAATAGAATACTGAATACTCTTGGTCTCTCAGGACAGTTGCTCCTCCAGGATGGTTCGGGAAACGTGGCTGTCAGTGTTTTTGTCTAATCTTTCTGGCTTTTCCGATTTGCCTGGTTGTTGTCTTTGGACACTTCAGGCTCACTCCAGTTGGTCAGGCTTTTAACACTGTCCTTTGAGGACAAAACCAGAGACTCTCAACCCAAAAAACTAGAACTAAAACTTCAAAATAATAGCTGGCTCTTTAGTCTGGGCTCCAAACGGAGCCTTCCCATTGGCTGTGGTTGAGAAGTGTGCGATGGAAGGCTCCCTGTGTGTATCTGAGTGCAATCTGTGAATGGAGGAATGCGAGAGGGCACCTCTGCTATAGTCTCCTGTAGCTTGTAGCATGAAGTAATTTACAGAGCTGTTGCCCGAGTGCCTCACTCTGGCTGGGTGAGGAGTTTACGTAACCAAGGCTACCGCTGGGCTCTGGCAGCAGATCAAAGAGCGTCCTAATCTGCCTCCCCAAGGACACTCGATTTAACTACTCTGAAAAGTACACCGCCCTCCCCCCCAACACACTCACACACACACTCTCACACACACACACACACACACACACACACACACACACACACACACACACACACACACACACACCTCCCTACCTCCTTCTTTAAAAAAAGAACTGCATATCAATCGAGCCTGCTTTGATGTGAGCCGTTATAACCTGTCTCCACCCATCACCCCCCCCATTCTAGAATATATTTTACAGCATTCCATTGTTCATTAGAGAGCTGGATGGTTTATGTGGCATTCCTGGAGCGAGAGAAGGGGGAGGAAAGCCATAACAGAATTAAAACATCAGAATACGTCCCTCAAAGCTCGTTGTGACGGTACTCACTCACACACAAAGACCGTCTCCTGGCTGTTCAGTTTAGGCACAAGTGTGTGGGTGAGTGTGTCTCTGTCTGTCTGTCTGTCTGTGTATGTGTCTGTCTGTCTGTCTGTCTGTCTGTCTGTCTGTCTGTCTCTTCAGCTGACTGAGTTGTAGCCACTCATTTTTTTTCTCCAAACATGTTTTCTTTGTAGCTTGCTGAAATTTGGTGAGAACTTTGACAATGTCTCCGTTGCCCGTTTGGTTGCTATAGACAGCAGTGCTCTAGTGAGCTGTAGCTCCCAAGATTTGGAGTCTTTCTTTACCAATAGATCAATGGAGATGCTCAGAGGAACCACTATACAAATTGACCGAACTGCTGTGATTTTTTCGTATCCTCCTATTTGAGTGGTTTCCTATGATGCTGTGTCATTGAAGTGGTGGTCTTTAATCTTGTGTGGTACAACAGTAGTGGTCTCTCAGAAGCTCCTTTGACCGTCCCTGTAGTCAAAGCCACTGTAGAAGTAGTGTTGAGTTGGTCTAGGCAGGAGCGTAATTGCATGTGACATCTGTGTGTGTGTGTGTGTGTATTTTTGTGTTTGCAGACACTGGAGAAAATCAGCGAGGTAGGGGACTTGCTCCAGTTGAAATACTCGCGGCACAGAACCCGACCGTCTGCAGACCGGGCCTTCGAAGAGACCACATATGAGGATAGTGAGGATTGATTCATCGATTGGTTGATCGATTGATATATCGATTGGTTGATTGACCACCTCTCTGGCCTCCGACCAAACGTGCACTGCTCTCTCGTCTTAATCTCCCAAAAGGAGGGAGTTACTGAACCACTCAATAAATGTCATTACTTTTCTTTTTCCTGTCGTCCTTCCTCCTAACATGCACACAGATTCTACTGATGACTCTACTGCAGTGCGGGGATGGTGAACAGTGATCTGCATTCACTATTTTAACATGGAGTACGTTTCTTACCTGAAAGCAAGAAATGTAATGTTGGGTCTGTCCAATGGGGCATCTTACTATGGCTTCTGTGTTTCTGCTTGTGCTTGTGTGTGTGTGTGTGTGTGTGTGTGTGTGAGAGTATGTGTGTGTGTGTGTGTGTGTGTGTGTGTGTGTGTGTGTGTGTGTGTGTGTGTGTGTGTGTGTGTGTGTGTGTGAGAGTGTGGTGTGTGTGTGTGAGTGTGTTTGTGTGCGGTGTGTGTGTGTGTGTGTGTGTCCGCGTGTGTGTGTGTGGAGGGGGACTACAAGATGCTACAAGGACGCAGTTTATGTGCTTAGAGGAGAAAAAAAGAATCTCATTCGTCACTGCCCCTGCCTTTTCCCATACAACCCTCCATCCCACCCCACCCCCTTACTCACCGCGTTCTCCCTCAAACCCGTTTCTGTGCACTGAAAACACCAATGGATTAAGTGGGAACAGACCGGAAAACGTACCCAGAACCCCAGGGATCCCGTCTCCGAGAGCCGTTTCCCCTACGCTCCCCTCCACCCACCCCCCACTCCTGCCCCTGTCCCACCCCACTGCATTGTCGCAGCGCTCCCCTCCCTAAATCATTCCCTGAAATCTCCCTTTCTCCACTTCGCCCTGTTGTTTTTGTTTCCACAGCCTTTGCATAACAGCCAGGAATCAGTGTCTTACTTGAACCTCGATATGGTTTCTCTGACTAGTGATCTATTTATTTTTGTACTGTGATATGAATCATGTAGGGTGGCGCTGGTGACGTCGTAGGCCAAATTGTGCACAGCTCTGCACTTCTGTCAAATTTTCACCTCTGAGGAAATGTATGAACTTTTGAGCAGGGAAAAGGCCTCCTGGTAGTTAGCTGATCTAGTATTAGTATTATTATTATTATTATTATTATTATTGTACATGTATGTTGTTATAATTTCTTTGATCCATGAAATGGGTAGTGGATGGTTTCCACTGATGAATACTAAACTTGTTTGTGCAGGAGCAGTCTTTTGAGGTAGTCTGTCATTCTATAGGGTCTTGGGATCATCTGTCATCTCACTTTTTTGTGTGTGTGTTTGTGTTTTTTATTTGATTTTATATGGCTTTGTTTTGTTTTTTAATAAATGTTTGCTCTGACCAATGATCATTTGCAGACAGCATCCAAGGTCATCACCGTGACCTTAGAGCACCTTTCTGAAGTCTCTGGTCACACAAGGAACACGTGCCACACCATCATCATCATCAAGTGTCAAGAAGGTGGAGGTCTTCAAAACTTGCCTCCTGCGTTCACGTCTCTTCAGTTTGTGTGGTTTGTCTTTGATGTACAGATGTATTTATTGTTAATGTCTCCTGTTTTGTTCCTTTTTTTTTTTTTTACTCTTCGTCTTATTTTAGGAGTAAACTCTGTTCTCTAAGGCAGCTCCAGAATGTCCTCAACCTGCACGTTTACACTCTGCATGCTCTCAGTGCCAATACTACTGATGAGTATTCCTCGTTAGAAAAGAAAAAACTTTGTAATCCTTAACAAGCGCATGTATGACGTAGTCACTGAGGCTGCTAGTTTACGATTTAAAAAAAGGTGCTGATCTGTTCTCGACACACTGTTTTGTGGCTTCTGTGGCTTGTCATTGTCCAAACATCATCCATTCCAGATTGTGTCTGAGATTTCCCAAACGTTGAAAAAATAATACTCATAACCCCTTTGACCAAAACATGAAATGGATGAATGTTGATGGGTGCTTGTCAAATGTCAGATGTGTTTCTTTCTTTAGAGATGTATTTTATTTCACTCACAGTAGTTGAACGTGAGAAAAGTTCTTGAACCAGTTACTGGTCACCAGTTATTTTGGGCCCATATTTCATTGACGGGCAGCGAGCAAAGCAATGAGCAGAGTCTGTCGCGCATGAACTAAAGCTAAATAATAACTTAGCAAAATGATTTAGCTAATTTAATACAATGAGCAAGATTCTAAGCGCAAACATGGGTGGGTCAGCACAATGCTCCTGCTTGATAGCTGTAGTTCATGTGCGGCAGACTTTGCTTGTTGCTTTGCTTGTTACCGTCAGTGAAATTAGGGCCCTAGGATTTTGACATACCCCTCTGTATGACTAATGATGTATCGATCAGAGTACAAGTTTAAGGGGGAAGCTTTTCATCTTGGCAGACATATCTGCATGTGTCTGAAACAGACATTTAATGCAGTTTGTGTCTGAATAAGAAAAGGATAACCATTACAAGTCCTATGTTTTGTTGAAGTGATGTCTATTTTTTTCTCTTCTTTGATTGGAATAATTCTTGGTTCTGTCCATTTATGTTGTGGGAAATGTCTGCTCTGCATTAAAACGGGTGTGATATCCAAACAGCTTTATAAATACATGTGTTGTAACATAACATGGGTTTGCTACCAATAGTAACAATGGTAGACATACTTTTTGGATCAAAGTGCACTGTTCCCTACATATCAGTTCTGTAACTGTTTCACTCCTTCGAGGACATTAAAATATGAGTAAATGATGTTCTCTTCTGCTTATTTCACTTTCTCACAAGGATCCCTCAGACGTAGATGTTAAACCAAGAGACTGCCGTTTATTTTTGCACATTTCTGTCTCGTTTGCCTAACTAAGGAACCTGCACATTTCTGTCTTGTTTGCCTAATTAAGGAACCTGTACATTTCTGTCTCGTTTGCCTAACTAAGGAACCGGCACATTTCTGTCTTGTTTGCCTAACTAAGGAACCTGCACATTTCTGTCTCGTTTGCCTAACTAAGGAACCTGCACAAACATCTTGAAGGGCTTCTGCTCTTACTTCATAAAAGGGTAACACCCCCCCCCCCCCCCCCCCCCCCCTTCCAGATTTTAGGTGTCACCCATCAGCATGTACTTGAATTGTGTACATTTTAAATGTAAATGGGTTTTAAATTCTAAACATGGATGACATTTTAACACTTTTAGTGTAAGTTAACCCATTATTACAGATATAGGTTCTTGTAAACTAGTTAAAGCAGAAATTCGATTTTTCACTGCCATCAATCAGTTTGATTGCAAAAGACCATGTACCATGTAAAAGACGTGTACCATGGTGATCATGATCACATTGTTTTAACATGGTGCAATGGTCCTTCATTTAATTAATGATATACACAGCAGAAGCAATGTAAAGCATTCCAACTTTGAGTAAACATTTTGAAAGCAACAAAGAGAAAAGCACAATATTAACACTTCAAACTAACTCTGAACTCAGATGATTATGAGTTAATATATATATCATGTAAAGAACAAATGTAAAAGTTAAACAAATTGAAAATTTGAGTCATTGGAATTTTAATATAGGCCTACTTCACTCTATCATCCGAAAACCAATTATTTAATTGTATTCATCCATGAATGAATACCATAGAACGTCTGGATTACAATAATAGACATTTCTGTCCATGACATTTCCAGAGACAATAAGACAGTGCCAGGCTAAATGTTCTATTAAGTCCAATTCCATTTATTTCTATAGCGCTTTAACAAACAAAGCGTTCGTCATAAAACCCTTTACATACAGTACATTCAGTTTAGAGAAAAAAATAACTTAAGGCTTAAGTTGAAGTTGGGTAGGCCTTTCAACACATTAGCCCAACAATGACACGGCTTTAACAACAAGGCCTATTCATATGACTTGTGTATGCCAAATCATGAGGAGTTTTTGTGTGTGCTTTCCTACCATTCTCCAAGTATTCTAGCCTGCACGTCCTACCTCCCCCAGCCCACTCAACTGTGAACCATTTCATACTTCAAATGGCTGCGCATCCTCCTCAAAGTTTCATAACTGAAATCAGACTTGTGAAAAACATGGTTCATCTAAAAGAACAAGAGCATAACTCAGAATTTTGCAATAATTACAGATAATTGCAGCTAAGAAGTTATCGTTCGGGAACATATTGCTATTTGAACAATACAGAGCCTACATCAAGTTTGCTTTCTTCATATAGCTGCCCATATGTTAGCCAGCTGGCTAGCTAGCTAAGATTGGTTCAATAACATAAGACAATGTTGCGCTAAGTTGTCCAAACGTGACAACTTGTGGAGTTTGGATGCTTGTGTCACATGCGTAGACACAGGCGTTGACATGACAGCTTCTGCAATAATGGACTACTGCATATTGTGCAGCCACAACCGCAAAAAAAAAAAAAAAACATTTGAGGATATTATTATTTTTCCTTCAAAGGGACAGCTCAGCCAAAAGGGGCAAAGGGGTTGTTGCCCGGGCAACTTTGCAACTTTGCCCGGGCAACTTTACCCCGGCCTTGTGCACGTATTTGGCCTAACTAGAAGCCTAGATTTGTCCAAAATTGTTTTTTTTTTTTTTTAGGGCTGTAGAATTCACTGTCATATAGGGTACTGTGGTGTACGTCTTTTCATTTCGTCTCCCGTTCTGTGATCCCTACAATAGTGCCTGTCATCAATCCATTCATTCCGGCGTTCATTCATTATTTCACCGCCAGCGTTAAACCAACCCTTGCTCACGTCACACAAACTGGAAAGATGCGATTCGATGCCATAATCCGACCAATACATTTCTCAGAAGTTCGAGACCAACGTGTGTGAAGACAGCGTTGTAGGAAATACTGAAATAGGCATGTCTTTCACAATGACGAGAGAGTCTGTCACAACCAATAGGACAAAAATAGTCAAATAGAATTGTGAGTTAGTTTATTATCCACTGCTACGTTTTTTCAGTGTTACCTGTATCCCTACTTCCGTTACCACATTGGTGTGGATACAGAGGACGCATTTGAGAAGTATTCCGTACCTTTGCCAGAAGCTCAAGGGCCAACAGGACAGTTCTTAAATTGGAGGGTCTAGCAGACTGACAACATTTCTTCATGTCACTAACACATGGACGGTCATAAACGGAAACAGATCTGTATAAAGTTCAGACTGCGGCAGGACGCGAGGACGCAAAGCGCAAATCAAAGTATGGGACCCCCTCACCTCGCTTGAAAAGGACACAAAATCAAACGAACTGCGACATTCTGCGCATTCCCATCTTGTTTGTGGGGAGGATAACTCTGTGTCTGTCTCTCTGTGAGATGATCTGATCTGATTTTCTTATTCTAATGATCTTAATCCAAGACCAAGGAAACGTGCCCCGGCAGAGTAATAACTGGTCAAAGGTTCTTTGGCGCACGTTGTGCGTCGCAACTTCAGGCTGATGATCTGAAGAAAACGATTGCCTTTCACTGAATTAATTTCAAGAAGAAATGCAGACAGTTCGGCGGAAAGTTTTGGGGCTGTTGGTAGTTCTCTTGACTCTTTCCCTTCTGACAGTGAGAGGACTCCCCATCAAAAAGCACAGGAGCAGTAGCTCAAAACCCAGGGGCGCGTCCACGGAGGTAAATTTACTTTTAACTCTATATATCAGTACTTGCAGTTATCAATATATCTCATGGATATATTACAAAAATGCATAGATAAGGATTTGCCACACGTTTGCACACACATAATGGGACTGTGATATGATTCCAATCATGGTCTGGGGAAAATGTGCATGTTGAAGTGTATGTGATTTTAGTGAGGGTGATGTGAAATCATTACATATTTTGCGTGAAATCACTAGTTAGTGATTGATATGTCGGCGGTGCAGATTCGGTTTGTACCGACATTGTGTGATTGTCACATTGTCATAATTCGAGAATAAGTATTTATAGATAAATCATTTAAATACTTTGTGTTGTGGTTAATCTGCTGTCCCGTGGGGCCGCTTGCAGATATGCGTCCATCTCTAGGATTTGTTTATTATAGCCTATAGATTATAGCCTCCTACAAACAAAAACTCCTATGGCGGTAACTCAAATTTCATTATAATGACAGTCGTTTGAGTTTGGGGTACCCTTGTGAAAACGGTTGTTGTAGTTTGTGATTTCTGGACCTAGTCACTGCTTATTGTTGTGTGTTTCTTACGGCGTGAAGAACAGTCGCCAGGCTCTGTGCCGTGTCACCCATACCTTCGAGTTTGTACCAGCTGAAGTCCAGAGTTACTTCTCTTACTGATTGTTTTCTGTGACCAATCAAGTAGAACCTACAGACTCTACGAGTAGAGAGTGTGCTAATGTCCTGCAGTTTTGCTCTCGGTGCGTTTGTGTTCTTAAGTTTAAAAACAGAAAAACTCTTTGCTAAGGGGTCAGGCTGCACATAGTCTCAGCAAGACTAGCGGCGCTGTCTGATAAAAGATGATTGATGGGGAACAGTGGAGGAGTGGTTGGTTTCGTGTCTTAGGTGAATGTCAAGCATGCGGGAATATGAGCACTATCCATCACACGAGAGGGGTGCGTGAGTGAGTGAGTGTGTGTGCCTGTGTGTCTGTGTGAGTGTGTGTTGCGCGCACTGCGTGAGTGTGGGTGGTGGTGGGAGGGGTATTTATGTTTTATTTCTGCAATCCATCGCTCCTGAGCTTGAATGATCACAGATACACCAGACAAGCTATTTGTTTGAAGTTCAGCAACACATAAATCACCTGGGGTCTGCCATATTGTTCCAACAGATATTTTACTGTCACCATGCAGAACGGAAAAATGCGTACCCTCCACAGACCTGAACTGTGTATTTGTCCAGCTGAAAGCTCTGATTTAATTAAGCTGTCACGCAGTTAGGGCATTCAATAGCCTTTCTGACTTGATTAAGTATGTGAATCAATCAAGATCGAAATTCAGTTCACATACACAAGTCCTGGGTGTGAGTTTGCCCAGAATGTGATGGTTTGACCAAATGTAATGGGCATATGAAGGGGACGCTTCAGTGAGAAAGTGCCTTCATTTGCCACATGAAACCAGCCTCCTGTGTCCTCTCTCTTCTGGTCAGCTAACCACCAGGGTCATATGTCAGAAGTGTTTGGGCCAGAATGCTCACTGAGATGTTGTTGGAGGTTGTTTTTATAAACCTCTATTTGGTTGATTTACAATGGAGGCTCATTCACGGACTGTAGTACAAACAGACATGTGGTACACCTGAATCCAGCGGTAGGGAAGGAATGTTCTTTTTGTGGGGTGGATGAGACAGTTGACCATTTGTTCGTGTATTGTGTGTATGTGTGTGTGTGTGTGTGTGTGTGTGTGTGTGTGTGTGTGTGTGTGTGGAGGGGGTCGCTTGAGGGAATGGTGTCGAACGTTGGGGGAGGTTTTCTCTCATGATTTTTGCATTGTTGGTCCCAGGTACAAGGTTAAAGAAAAGCGTGAGGTTTGTCTATGAAATTTCTTACTGGGGTCTATTGTGATGAAGTAAGGCAATGGTTTAATAAAGAAGTGTTAGCCCTCCTCCTCCTCCTCACTCACTCACTCTCTCTCTCTTTCTCTCTTTCTCTCTCTCTATCTCTCTCTCTCTTAAACAAGCAGGTGTGTGAAAGCATGCTAAACTCCTGCAGCATGGGTGGATTGTCTTGAGTGGGATTCATGTGATAGGTGTGAGGGGTACCACCTGTACAGTTATTATGAAACGAAATTGTTACGTCCGCCAAGTAGGTTATGTTTTCGTTGCCATTTGTCTGTTTACCTGTCTATCTGTCTGTCTGTCTGCCAGACTACTACTAAACCACCAGGATGATTTTCATGAAACTTGGTGGAAGGGTGTAGCATGGGCCAAGGAAGAGCCCATGAAGAAATCCAGGAATTATTTTTCACTGTCGTTAACATTGCGAGTTATGGCATAGTGCCCACCTAGTTAAACCGCAGTACCATTTTCTTGGAAATACAGGAAGGGGTCGATGCCACACTTCGTGAGGGGTGCCAAATTCTTCAGACTGTTCAGAAGTTCAGGTTTCTGGTCTTTATCACTGCACTGGATGTCTGTGGACTTCAGCAATGTCAAGCACTCTAATTGAGGTTAAGCCAAAACTGTATACCATAATCTACACATAAAACTCAATGCTGCAAACACTGGTATATAACCTTAGTTTTAGTAAAGAAATGCCAGCTAATATTTCATTACTTTTATACCACTATTTGCCACACACAGATTTTGGTGGATGTACAAGATTAGGTTCCCTGTAATCTCCACCGTTGAGATAATGAAATCTCAACAGTTTAAACCGCCTAGGGCACTGTTAAACCTTAGATTGTGTATATCTAAATGTTTATGAAGTAGCCCGCTCACATTTGAGCCCTGCTGTCTGGCTGCATGAAGTGAATTTATTTAATCAGTTGCAGAGTGTCAGGATAGATTTCCACAGGGGACGCAAACCACAGCCTCACAGCTCAGCGAGAAACAAAAGCTCCACCACCCGTTTCTCCGAGCCTCTGAGAGAAGCCAGACATGTGTAGCAGTAGTTTCTTTTTCATCTGCATCCTCTTTCCTCAGATTTCGCTTTCTTCCCACCAAGGTGTTTGACTTTATAACTAGCCAGCGAGGCATGAAGGGAACTGACAGAATTATTAATACGCCGGCAGACCTCGAAAAACGTCTTTTTCCTCTTTTCAGAACAGTCAGCTCTGTCCATTTTACTGAATTATGAGCGAGACGCTGCGTTTTCCACTGCTAATGTGTCCCATTTGCTCTGTGTCTCGGCCGCTGGGAGCTAATGCCTTCTGTGGCCTTCAAAGAAATCCAAACTCGACAGGTCCCCAACGCTCAGACTGCCAGATCACTTTAGTGTCGCTCTCGGTACAATCCCGCTCTTTCACATGCTGAGAGGAAGCAGAACACAGAACACACACCATCACACAGTGGCCATATATTCTGTTATTTTTGGACCTTACTGTTTGGTTTCTCCATAGAACCAAATAAGACCCATGTAAGAACTTGGCTGCTTTTCATAAAAACACCACTGTGCTATGGCCATCTTAACTAAGGGTGAGTGTTTAAAAATGGTAGTCTCTCGAATATTGAATGATAGATCATAGCAGAACAAAGTTCATGGTAAATGCAAACCAGAATAATATTTAGAAAGCAGGATGGTTGGTGGTGTGTAGAGATAAAACAGCATAAGCTGATGGGCCAATCAAATCAGACTGGTAGTGTGATGGAACAACGCAAAGACCTACTCATACAAACACAGAAGTTCTTCAGTTGGCCCTCTGAGTGGAACCTTTTAATGCTCTTCATGGGGCACTTTCATAAAAGGTTCTTTGTAGAACCCTTTTGCTTATCAGCTGTGTGGCAGGCTTTTTTTTTTGCCCTGAGTAAGCATAAAACTGTCTAAATGTGGAACAGGTTCCATGTGGGAACTTTCAGCTATTCACCAGAACTCACAAAAGAACCCCAAAGGGAAGAGGCCGTGAGATGACTAGTGCAGGAGTTCAGAAGAAAGAGCTAGAGTGTTGAGAGAAAAAGGACAGTGATGGTTCCTGCCAGACTTCCACCCTCCTCTGTGTCTCGTTGCTCATGCTTACCTAGGCTGGTTGTTAATTGATGTTGTTCTTGGCCGACTCCTCTCCGCACGGATCTCTGGGTATTCCGGCCGAAGGGAAATGTGTTTCAGTCTATTGTCTCTGGCCGCTCGTAGTGTGCGACACAGAACATTAAGCACACTCATGTGTGTTTCAAGTCAGGCTTGGTTCACACACACACACACACACACACACACACACACACACACACACACACACACACACACAAATTAAAGCCATCCTTATGCCTGTGCCTTCAAAGTAGTTCTGTTGTAGAATGGTGAGCAGTGTAAAATCCAGTTCATGGTTCTTGGATATTGATGAGATTTGTTGTCCACTGCACAAAGGTGCAAAGATATCCCATTTAGTCAGCAGTATATACTGTAAGAATACAGTTCTTTTATAGGATCCAGCTTTTACAGGAATGGTGTGGTCTTGTAAAGATAAGGCATACTTTGGGGAGTGAAAGGGGGACAAGCTCATTTGGCTTGGCCACAGAGATATTCTGTAATGAGTGATTGTGTAATGAATGTACTTCAAAAGGATGCTCCACTTCCCCAGCTCTGTCTCCTATGCCAGCCCTTTCATCTGATGCAGTTCTGATGGACTCCATACATCTTCCACATGTACTGCATCACAACAGCCCGTCGAGCTAGAGGCATCCAATGTTTTCACTGCACATTTAAGGTTCTGGGCATTTTTCACTAACACAGTTAGTTAATTATATTTTGTTCACTGAGACAGTCAGGGGCTCGGGACGTAATATGTGACAAATGGTGACTGTGAGACGATCCTCTCGCCTCACGTGTGAGGATCATCTCTGACAGGGGGCCACTTGTCTGGCCCAGACTTCAGGACTCCGGGCTAAAGTGAACCAGATGAAGGACACGCAGACGCCGTAATGCGTGATGATTTACCTGCACAGCTGGCGCAGCACCGTCCACGGGCCCGTCTCCAAGAGTTTGCGCCTTCTCATCCCCATCAGAGCTAGCCCAGCTTTATTGCTAATGCCGACCATGTGTGGACGGACTGAGGAGCGTCTGTCTGCGTCGGCTAAGTAGACTCAGCCCTGCTGTCTCAGGAAGAGCTGAGATCATCGCTCCTCCACGCCTGTGGTTTGTGTTGTTGTTTTTTTTTTTTTTTCCTGGTTTCTGTTTTGTTTGTTGCTAAAGGCAACTGCAGAGGTATGGTGATACCCGGGTTGATAAGTGGCTGATGTGCAACGGGATATCGGAGTGTACAGAAGACGTAGAGGTTAGCGGGTTGGCGCTATCTGATGGTTCTGGCAAGTTAGCTTGTTTGGACTGAGGTTTAAAGAAGTGTGGATTTGTTTCAGAGCAGTTGGCGCAACCATCACTGAAAGAAATGACAAACTGAGCTGTGTGACTGTCTGTGATTGCAAAATTTAAACAAGATTAACGCGTATCATAATCTGTTTTATTTTTTTATTGTCTTTTATTTCTGAATTCCTTCGTTAATCCTAGCGCTAAGACTGCCGGGAATTGCTTTGCAGTAGGAAGCCCTGGTTTGCCTTGGCTCACACCAGGTCATTCTGATATTCTGTCATTAGTTAAACATTTCACTCCAGATGGGCTTGCTCTCAGCTTAACCTCCCCTGAATGAGCGAGAGCACAGCTGTTAATAGACTGGATTGGTATTGTGTTTGGGGGCCAGCAGGTCCACAAACGGCCTTTGTGTGTGATGTAATGCCTTAATGGTGTTCTTTCCGTGCTTCCTATTTGTGGCATTGTAGGGCTTTAGCACACACACGGCCTTGTTGGCTTAGTAATCTGAGCGGGGTTAGTGTGCGACCAAGTAACAGGGGTTAGTCCCCCGACTGGAACTCTGTCCTTTTATGGTCCTTCCTTCAGTGCTGGAGATTGAAGCCAAATGTCAAGCCCTGCGGATGCCTTTTCGGAACTCCCATAAATGTTTGTTTGTGCGTTTCTTGTGCAGGTCAAAGGTGAGAGTGGCGTCAGGGACGTCCGTCAGACGCTGCAGAGCCTGCAGGAGCAGAACCAGCTGAGGTCTGACCCGCTCTCGCCCAGGCGGCACAAGCGCAGGTGGTCGCACCTCCGCTCCGATGCCACCCTGCCCAAACCCATGCCAGAGGAGCAGCCCTTCGTCCTGGACCTCAAGAACTTCCCAGACCTGGCCAAGGACCTGGACTCACAGAACCCCAACATTCAGGTCAGACTCAGAGACAGTTACCCACTAGTTATCCTATTTGAATTCAGTCGTATGGATCCAGACGTCCAGATGTTAACAATAACAATAAAAACAGTATCTTTATCAGAATGCAGGTATGATGCTTTCATGCACATTACAATGATTTTTCTTTGCATATTTCAGTTAGAAAGTAAAACATCACAGATGACTGATGAAATAAGCTGTTTGTCCCGGCAGTATTTTCAGCCTCTTTAACATAAATACAGTTCATTTGTCAGGATCAATCCAATACACCCATGAAAGCACCTCAGACACCACCTCTCATAGGCTTCCTCAGGTAGCACTAAATCACTCCCAAAAAAGACTGCAATAATATCCTGCGGCTGGGCCTGGTTCATTAATTTAGTTTGGCGACATGTTTTCCCTGGCTGTAATTAACCTCTGCTCTCATTGTTTCCCACTGTGCTCCTGGTCCACTCACACCAGGCCTGTACCTCCTCTCCTGGTGTACTCACCCAGCCCCGGCCTTGAGCTCACACCAGGCCTGTACCTTCTCCTGTCCCAGCTGTTCTCCACCTGGGAGGCCTCTTAAATTACACCACGCACCCCTGCTCCAGCATGGCGTGCTTCAGGTCGGCCATGATGCCGAAACATCTGTACAGAGTTTGAGAGGGGGGTGGGGTGGGGTGGGGGGATAGAGAACAAAAACAAGAGTTGTCAGGGGGTGAAAGGGCACCATATTATTTTAACAAGCAGTTTGTAATGTTCTCTCCAGTCATAGATCTCAACCTTTTTTAAGGGCTTTTTAAACTGAAGTATTGGCGGGAAGAAATGTTTCTTTTATTTTTAGTGTCATTATGGGGTTTATGCAGGCAAGTGGATTTTCAAAGGAAATGGAGTTAGACTTCGGGGAAAAAATTACACAAGAGAATACGGGTAACCAAATGTTAAAAAATATCCCTACTTTTATAATGGAGGAAAATTAGTTTTCTTCCAAGTGGGAATGGCCCATCCTCCATATCCCCATCAAAGCCATTTTGCTTTAATATGTCTTCCTGTTCCAACCAGTTCCCGCAACCATTTCCCAGTTTAAGGAGCTCTTATCTTGTTATCACATCAAAAGTTCATCATTGCTTTTGACTGGGCCAGAGTTATTATGGGTCCAGTAGAATGCTGTGCATGGGACTGCCAAAAGGTTATATTAGGTCTTTAGAATGGGGAAACTGATGACAGCATTATCCTGCCACCGCCATTTTGTTTCTAAGTTTAACGATGCACATGACTCAGTGGTCTGTCTAATGACCCGCAGTTAAGAGTTTTATACTTTCAACTATTGAAACTGCTGACAAGTCAGGAGGAATCAAGTAAAGCTTGGGTTTCAACCGCACCTGGTAGACGACTATCCCCAGTCCCTCATTTGATTTTATTCTCATTTAGTACCTTTTCAAACAAAAGTTCACTGAAATTAAACTTTTTCTCTCCTCATTTCCTACCATGGAAATAGCTCTCAGTTGGCCTCCAAGCTGTGGTTACTTACCGTACCTCTCAAAAAAGGCCAAAAAGAATGGCTGTCAACTGTATCTGCTCAGTGTGATCACCAGTTTTACCACATCAACATTCCCTTTCCACGATTTCACTCTGCCTTGAATTATGAGATTTGTGATTATCTCACACAATCAGAACTAGATCACTGTTTGGTTGTTATTTAGAATCACAAAGAGAACACTAGCTGTGTTCTGAAAGCAAGACCTTCTAGAACCCTGTGTTGTAGAAGCGGAGTGTGGGAGGGGGTGGGAGGTGGGTGAGTGTGTCGCTGCTACTGTTGCATACGCGCCCGCTTTGAGGCGTACAGTACAAAAGTAGGCCTGTATAAACAGTTGTAGCAGCCATCAGATTGTTACGCGGCGAGGAAAATAAACAGCCAGCCCTTTGTCTGGGCCTGCAGAGGGATCGTCTGGAGCCCTGCTATCTGTCTCTGGGACCGCCTTCCTCACAAGCAGCAAGCTCAGGCATGAAACCCTCAGCAGAGAAGCTGACAGCATGCATAGAAGAAACGGCAAAGCATTTCACTGGCTCCTACCACAGACCTTGGGGCCTGAGATTGCAAATCATTTGTGGCCTTGTGTGGAAATAATTTATGAGGTTTAATGTGTCTGCAAATTCACAGCAAAATATTGGTTGACCATAAAACCAGCAAGCTAACTCTGGGTCATTACCAGTTGCCAAGCAAAGTGCAAACATGGGTTCATTGGTTAACATGTGCTTTTGTCCCCTGATTCATTATTTTCTCTCCTACCACACTGTTAAAGAAGACACACATTTTTAAAATGAGGTTTTCTAACCTTGTAGATATTCAGAAAAACAATACAAGGACAAAACTGTTCTTAGATGCCCGTTAGACATCTCTATCTGTAAATCTGCCCTTACAAAAGTGCCTGTTCTTCACTTCCTGTTGCTCCATCTTCTAGGTGACTATCGAGGTGGTGGACAACCCCCAGATGGAGATTGAGATGGACCTGGCCAAGGAGAGCCGCAACGACTGGTCCTTGTCCTCCGAGGACTGGCCGGGCCACAAGAACCTGTTCTGGCCCCTGTTCTGGGAGTACCACGACTCGGCGGAGGACAGCCTGGGCCAGGCCAGCCTGGAGGACAGTGAGGAGGACTACTCGTTTGACGTAGAGGACTCGACCCTCAGCGGTGTCGGGGGAGACTGGGGGAACAGGTGGAAGGGCTGGTACTCCAAAGACAACTATGGTGAGTATGAGGCAGAAATGCTGTACATTGAAAGCACTGTAGCACTGTAAGCAATATGCTGATTTGCCAGTACAGTTTTGCCTCATGTGAGGCTGATACGTGCTCCGAGTATCAATATTAGGTCAAATCTTTTTTCAATGTTTTGTGATTCTTTGGCAAACGTCACCAAAACTGTGTTTTTGGTCATTTCAGATTATATTGATTGGTGACCTTAGAGTGCCAGAAGTGCTGTTTTAGCTGGTGTGCCCGTCGTCATGACTAGCAGATGGCAAAATGTATAACACTATCTGTTCCTCAACAAATGTCATCAATTTTTTCATATATTCATAACAAATCAACTTCAGTTTGTACTCGCTCTCCACTTCCCCTGACTATTTTCTACGACGTCAAGTACAAGCAGTGAAGGTTCGGTGTTTCTGCACACTCGCTTAATTCTTTAGGTCTTCTTACTTTGAGTATATTTTGGAAGACTTCAGGTACAACAGTGTTGGCGCAGTGTAGGTTCTGTGTTCCTGTATGGCCTACTTCACTTGTGTTACGGCCTTGATCACAGTAAAACTGCATTCTTGTTAGCATATCGAGTGAGGCCTACTCAATATGGCACTGAATTTCCTTCTAGGCTATTGCCTGACTGACGCACTGAAGCAGGCTGAAAGTAAAGGCCCTGGTGAGGGAAGAAAAACGGTGTAACTTGATAGTCATGTTACACTTCAACCTAATGAGGAGGTGTTAAGACCCATATTTCTCTCAGTTTTTGTATGCGAATGTCAAAAGACAGACCCAAGTGTTGAACGGTGGAGCCGTACATCACTTTGAAGTTGCGCTGGAGCAGTGGATGACAGATGAGAGGTGAAGCATGGTGATATTTCTAAGGGGTGAGCCTGAGTGCCTCCATGTTTTTGGGCAGTGTTGTGGTTCTGCTCTGTCATGGAAGTTATGAGTGCTTGTGTTTGCGCTTTGTCAATGTTTGGCAGCTTGTGCTACGCGCCGGCGGAGCGCTCTGAAGTGTTTTTCTTCGGCAGATTTCCTCTTTTTTGCTCCAAAAAGGGCCTCTGACTCCTCTGTTCCCTCAACATGATTTATGATGTAAGCTCGCACCCGACGTAAACATGTCAGTGCCGGGGCTGGGACCCGGGCTGGGACCCGCGCCGACTCCGTATTTGATGCCTATCAGTTGTAAACAGGAACAGGGGGGAAAACTGTTGTGAAAACGCTGTTTTCTTTTCATCAAACGAGCTGAACTTGTGGCTTATGTCTTTTAGAGGAGCAATTAGGAATCCCCAGAAGATTATTCACACAGAGACTTTGGGAGAAACAGTTCTCTTATACATACTCATGCCCTAATTTTTTTTGAACACCATCAAAGATCATGCTTAAGGGCTCTAAACCTTTGAATGACTTAGTTTGTACTCAAGTAACTTTGTTTTTTTTTTCTTTTTAAGGCAGCCTTTCCATGTCTTTTTACAGAACATGAAAGTAAATATCCCCAGGTCTGAGTTCTGAATACAAGTTAAATAATCTGTTTTGAGATCAGAACTTCCTCTTTCACAAAGGCATCTGTAATGTCCTGTCAGTTGTGCTCACTCTCAATCCCCAGGCTACCCCAGGTTTCCCATTGTGCTTGAGCATTATACCTCATCACACAGTGAGCTACTCTACCGGACAGCACAGCACAGCACAGCACAGCACAGCACAGCACAGCACAGCACAGCACAGCACAGCACAGCACAGCACAGCACAGCACAGCACAGTCCAGCACAGCACAGCACAGCAAGACACAACACAGCACAGTCCAGCACATTCCAGCACAGCACAGCATAACACAGCACAGCACAGCAGTTCAGGCTCATCACAGCATAGTCCAGCACAGTCCAACACAGCACAGCACAGCACAGTACAGCACAGCAGGCCGTCACTTCAGACAGATGAAATAAAGAGGCGCCTGTGTCACCACCAATCCGGTCTGAATTGACCTGCTTTTTGTTCCGTTTGACCAGAAGGGCCTTTGCTGAATTATTTATGTCTGCGTTAGACAAACGCCAATTGTCTGCCAGCTTGAACTCTGGGAGAGGCTTCTCCACGGCCACTGCACACTGTGGACTGCCCAGCTCTCTCTCAATAAGGGGGGGTCCGGGGCCCTCTGGGGGTGGGGGTGGGGTGCTGGGGTTTAGAGGGGGCTCGCTTCCCCTCTGGAGAGTCAGTGGAAGCTGTTACGAGTGAATACAAAGGCAACGATCAAACCAGAGAGATAGCAACTATAGGTGTCATAATGTATCAGAGACAGTCAAAGCACAAGATTACTGAGAGAGAGCGAGAGAGAGGGAGAGAGAGAGAATATGGAGAGTGGAAGGTGCCACAGGTCGAAAGAGACGCTTAGGCTCCACATACAAACTCAGAGACGGTGCCTGAGTTAAACGACAGAAAGAGAAGAGAGAGCAAATCTGTTTTGATTAGTGGACATCAGAGAGTGGAGACCCCAGAGAGAGGGGAAGAGGAGAAGAATAGAGAGAGAGAGAGAGGAGAGGCGTCCGTTTGGCCCACATTAGTGACTGCAGGCGCTGGAGCGGCAGCCCCTTTGTGTGTGTCCCCTTTGAAGTTGACACTGGTCCTCGCGCGCACACACACACACACACACACACACACACACACACACACACACACACACACACACACACACTGGTCCTCAGCGTGCCAAGCGTCGCATTTTTGGATGGATGTACATGGATGTACACACACACACACACACACACACACACACACACGCACACACACACACACACACACACACACACACACACACACACACACACACACACACACACATTCACCACTGCCTCATCAGGCTCACACACACACACACACACACTGGTCCTTGCTGTGCCGAGCGTCGCAAGGGGCCACTCCAGTATTTGGGTTCAATTAGACGGCAGATTGGAAACACAAGCAGATGAAGCCTGACAGTGCCGGCTCCAGCAGCCCTTTTCATCTGCTGTCGGGGACTTCTGTGAGACGCACAAGGCCCCACACATCACACAAACACACACACACACACAAACACTCACACACACACACACACACACACACACACACACACACACACACACACACACACACACACACACACACACACACACACACACACACACACACACACACACACACACACACACACACATTCCGTAGGCTCTGTTAGGCCCATGATTTAGTCTGTGCTGTTTGTTTGTACATATCATTTATTTGCATGTCATTGATTTATTTGGATTGCCTCAGAAGTTGATAAGCACATGAAGAGCGACATACAGTTTGTACAAGAAACCTTCTTACTTCTACATCACCTACCAGCTGTGACTCAAAGAATCCTGTATAACATGTATTTTACAGTTATACATTATGTAATTGTGTGTATATATAGGACTGAGGCAGCTAACGGGCTCGCCGTCAAACGGCTGTTCGCTCCAGCACTCCACAGCCTCTCCCACCATGTCATTAGAGGGGACTGCTGAGTTGTGTGGTCTCCTCCGCCTGCCAGGCCTGAGCAAGTGATCACAGAGTGCCCGTTGCGGTCGTGTCAACACATGCACCTCACAGGCTGCCGTGGCCACCAGGCCAGGAGCCGAGCCGAGCCGCGGCCACCACGGCTTGATGGGAAGAACGCTAATGAGTGTACCCACTGGTGGAGGCCGACACCAAATCTGTGTACAAAACCCAACCATTAGTGTAAAACACAGGATGGCAAATAAGAAGGATGTTAATTACGCAGTAAATCTGCCAGTGTGCGGAGAGAGGCGTGGGATTTTCCTTTGGCTGTGCGGAGAGCCGTATATGTCCCAGATGACTGGCAACTCTGAAGAGGAGGTGGGCCGAATGTGGTGTGGTTCAGTCAGAGCCCTGCCAGCTCAGGGCCGGATCAGTGCCGGATCCTGTCAAGAATCAGAGGTGATCTCGAATATAGGATGTTGCATTAAACTGCACAGCACTCTAAATACAGGCCTGGACTGTAGATTAATGTCCATTGCATCTGTAGGGCATTAAACTGGACATACAGAAGGATTTTTTTTATGCAAAGTTTACAAGCTTTGCTATTTTGAGGGTTGTGGAGTTGTCAACAAGAGAATCCCTTTGAAGTTTCACAGGGTACTCAGCGAGTTTAAGTGTTTTTTCCATTTGGAAAATCTTTGATTGGTTCAGATTTGGAAACACCTCTGTGCCTTAAGGAGATGCCAGACCTTACAGTTACTCATCGCCAGTCAGACTCAGAACGGCATCCTTTAAAGTCAGGTTGTTTTTCAAATCCGCTCAGATCCGCTCGGAGAGAGAGAGAGAGAGAGAGAGAGAGAGAGAGAGAGGGACTGAGAGAGAATGACGGAGAAACAGGGAGAGAGGGACTGAGAGAGAAGGAGGAAGAGACAGAGAGAGAGAGAGAGGGACTGAGAGAGAAGGAGGGAGAGACAGAGAGAGAGAGAGAGAGAGAGAGGGAAAAGAGAGAGACAGATGGAGGGAGTGAGAGAGTGAAAAGAGAGACAGAGAGAGAGTACACGGGTTCAAACATTCCAGGATTAAGGAGAAGAAGGGAAAAAGAGGGGGGGGGGTGGTGGATGAGTGGGGCATGTCATCAACACCTCTCTGTTTCCTTTGGCAGTAGCCTTGCTGTAGGCTCCTTCAGCCCTGGCCCCATGCTCACAATTAGCAACACACTGCTAACCGACAGCAGCACGGCCAAGACGCATTACCCGCCAGGACCCAGGCTGCACCAAAGCAACATGAACTAATCTGTCTGCTGCTTCCCCTCTCCTCCCTCTCTTCTTCCCTCTCCTTTCCCCTCTCCTTGTCTCTTCTCCCCTCTCCTCGTCTCCTCTCCCTTCTCCCCCTGTCCTCTCCCCTCTCCTATCCCCTCTCCTCCCTCCTCCTCCTCTCTCCTTTCCCCTCTCCTCTCTTCTCTCCCCTCTCTTCCTCTCTCCTTTCCCCTCTCCTCTCTCCTCCTCTCTCCTCTCCTATCCCCTCTCCTCCCTCTCCTCTCCCTTCTCCTCCTCTCTCCTTTCCCCTCTCCTCTCTCCTCCCCGTCCTCTCTCCTTTCCTCTCTCCTCTCCCCTCTCCTCCTCTCCTCTCCCCTCTCCTCCTCTCCTCCTCTCTCCTCTCCCCTCTACTCTTTCCCATCCTGTCCGCCTCCCACCATGAGTGTGCTTTGAAACTCTAATCTCTTTAACATCGTGGCGGAGAGAGAGCTTTGTTCAGCAAAAGAACATAAAAGGAAAAAAAAAAGAAAGGGAGACATAAAAAAGAAAAGAGAAAGAGGCTATTAGGCCTAAGCTGTCCCACTGAAGTGTTTGTGTTGGCCGGCCTCTGCACGGCTGTAAGTGGCTGAGTCTGCCACTGACAAATGTATTACAGTGCACAACAAATGCCAATGTGCCAGTTAGGTTAACATCCTGTTCATTAGAGCTATTCTATTTTACTGTGGCACTGAGCCGCATAGTCTCACTCTGCCCGGGACTGTGCTGTGATTTTGTTTTAACAGACTGTTAGATCCACTGATGTCTCTGTTTGGATGTTGGTAGGTAGAGGAGGGGAGAGGTGAAGGGAGAGGGAGAGGGAGCAGTTGAATGATTTCTTTATGAGGAAACCTTTAAATGGAGGAGTATAGTCTCCTCTTGGCTCCCATCATTGCGTAGTGGACATAGGGGAAGGTCGTCTGAGGATCTGATGGAGAGGGTCTCGTGCTGCAGCCTTAGCTCGCTTTCTGCTGTGGCTTTATTGCACAGTGCACCCACCGACTGGGTAAGGAATTTGCTCATCTCACTTCAAAGGCGAAGCTGCTTTTCTAATGTGCCCCTGCCGGACTCTTTGCCCCCCCCCCTCTCCCCCAACCCCCCAGAGTACGAGGAGGAGGAGTGGAGTGAGTGGTCGCCGTGCAGCGTTACCTGTGGCCATGGCAACCAGAAGAGGGTGCGCTCCTGCGGATATGCCTGCACGGCAACCGAGTCCAGGACGTGTGACCTCGAGAGGTGCCCAGGTACACTAACACTATTATTTTACACTTAGCACACACAATTAACATGTTTAATTTAAGCAACAAAACCCAGTACACCCCTCATTCCCTTGTACTGATGGGCACCTAGGTTATAGGAGGAGGATATTGTCCGTGCAACAGGAACTCAGCCTCTTGGTTGATGAGTTAATGGCACTCCCATCCCCTCCCATCCCTTCCCATCCCATCCCTTCCCCATCCCATCCCTTCCCATCCCATCCCATCCCATCCCATCCCATCCCATCCCATCCCATCCCATCCCATCCCATCCCATCCCATCCCATCCCATCCCATCCCCTCCCCTCCCATCCCATCCCATCCCATCCCATCCCATCCCATCCCATCTCTTCCCATCCCATCCTCTCCCATCCCATCCCTTCACATCCCATCCCATCCCATCCCATTCCGTTTCATCATCCTGCCACTCCATTTCCAACAGAGGATCCATAAACCTCCCAGTTCTCTCTGCTCCAACCAACCCGCACTGAACTCCTCAGTTCTGACGGCAGTTGAAAGAACATAGGTTAAGCTCTAACTTCTTATGAGGACTATAGGGATAAGATGACGTGTGTGTGTGTGTGTGTGTGTGTGTGTGTGTGTGTGTGTGTATGTGTGTGTGTGTGTGTGTGTGTGTGTGTGCGTGTGTGTGTGTGTGTGTGTGTGTGTGTGTGTGTGTGTGGTAAAACAAGGTCAGGAGAACATGCTGTGCATGTACCCTGTACCCTTAGAGCTGGATTAAGATCAGCTTCTTCAGTATATGAAGAACATTGCTGAGACTTGTGTATATAAACTCATAGTTCCCATACACATGAGCTGTGTCTGGAGTAAGGTGTAGGGAAGACCGTACAGTAAGTGTCTTTTATGGTAAAGACAGAAGCAACCTGATACCAATAGTCAGATGAAGTCAAAGATGATTGAATTATCATGTCTGAGCAACAATAATACTGTTAAATCAGAAAGGGTATATGTATTTTTAACACAGACATTGATCTAGTGAACAGGAGTGTGTGCACTGCCTCTAAGTCTAGCACAGCATGCAGTGTCTCTGTGTTGCTCTTAGGCTGGAGAGCACACACACACGTCTGAATGAGGGCTTTCACCCTGTGTGTGTGTGTGTGTGTGTGTGTGTGTGTGTGTGTGTGTGTGTGTGTGTGTGTGTGTGTGTGTGTGTGTGTGTGTGTGTATGTGTGTGTGTATGTGTGTGTGGGCAGGTGGGGAGGGGGGTTCTCCAGTGGGCCAAGTCCAAGCAGTCAGACAGGCCCTCCAGTCTTGTCCCGTATGCACACAGGGCTCAGCTGGAGCCTGTGCCAGCACCCCACATTGCCATCTCAATGACACACAAACACACACACCAAACACACACTCACACACACACACACATACACAAACACACACTGACACACACATATGGACGGCTGTCTTGCGGTTGATGATATATGCTGCGCTCACTTGCATGTGGACACTCCAATCCATCCCAGTGTCAGCATGCTGTCAGCCCATGTTAAAAATCACTCTCCATCCCTGATGTAGTCCATAAGAGCCGGGTCCATTCCCCAGTCTGTGAGCTCTTTGCTGGGCTGCGGGCAGGACAGGCTGTCTAGTACGGCTCCACGGCAAGAAGCTCTCCATCTGAGAGTCAGTGGCATTTCACCAGAGCTTCTCAGATGTTCCTGAGGCCCAACTAGCATCATGGTATTCACCGGCTCATGGGTAGTTCAATAAAAAACACAGTGTTAATCAACCAAATCAATGACATTTTTTAATAGCATCCAGCAAATCCCATCTAATCCAGATGCATAGTGTGTGTGCTGTTCTGTATTGTATGTTGTCTTTTGATTAAAAAGAAAATGAACCAATAGACACTTTTGCCCCTGTCTGCAGATGATCTGAACACAGCGACAGAGCTTACGCCGATCAACATGGACAACACTACCCAGTCTTTTGGCACAGGTCAGTATAGGGTCTCTGTGTGTGTGTGTGTGTGTGTGCTGTGTGTAGGTATGCGGTATGGGGCGGCAGTGGTACAGGAGGTAAAGAAGTCGGTTAGTAATCAGAAGGTTGCTAGTTCGATTCCCTGTCGAAGTGTCCTTGAGCAAGACACTGAACCCCTAATTGCTCCTGATGTGCAGTGTGCCATCAGTGTAAATGTAAAATGTGTATACTATGTAAGTCGCTTTGGATAAAAGCGTCTGCTAAATGACTAAATGTAAAGGTATGCCCTTTTGAAATATGATTATTGAGATTAGATTATTTGAGAACAGTGAGGAACCGAGAAGTCAATGTTATGTTTACCCTCTAGACAGATGTAGGTGTCTCAACGCGACAAGGACGCTTGCTGTCTGTGTGGAATGAAAAGCTCTCCTAACTGGCCACTGGTAAATTGGGAGAGACGTTATGTACGTGTGACTGATGAGGTGCATAAAAGCTTGATTTCTCTCGTGGCACCCTCCGGGCCATGGTGTTGAGATTGACTCTGCGCCCACGTGTCTATGAATGAACCGATATTCGCCACACTTCAGCTTCGGATTACCTCAGCTTCCACTTCTGGGCGAAATCTTAGTTGAACACACTAATAACACGCTTGGTCTAGTCTTCCGAGCCGGCGGTTTCACTTCGATTCAGCAACGGTGTCCAGTTTAATGTATGTTTTCCCCCTGCAGTTTAAACAGTTGTGTTCCATCATGAAAACTGCTCTTCTGGGGTTGCAATCACAGGAAGACAGTGGGAGGCCAGCAGAGCAGTTAAATCAAAAAAAGAGGGGAAAAATTCCGCATTCACCACATTTAAGATAGCTCCTCTGAGGGTGCTAGAGAAACCATGAAATAATGTATCCTCTTCCAAAAACTATATTATTTGCTTTTTACTTTTGTTTTATTGGTCTCCCTCTTTTGGCCCAGTGCATTGAAAGTGATAGCTCCTTTTACTTTACAATAATAATAAAGATCGCGGTATGGAAACATAACATGATAAAGTGTCAGAAGCTTTTTTTTTTTTTTTTCATTCACAGCGGAACATAAATGTTTGTAATGAATGCGTTCCAATCTGACCACAGCCTCCAACATAGATGGTGATGTTGATACCCTGTCAGATGCTCTTATGTTCTTATGCATTGGGTAATTGCAGTGCAGCGAATTGGGTTATTACTATTTAATACGCTGAACTCTCTCAGACGCACTGTCCTGGCCAGCCTCTCCGTCTGTCTGTCTGTCTGTGAGTCAGTGCGCTGATGAGCGTGGAACCTGAGCTCGTCCAGGTTGTAAATGATTAATGGGCTTGCTTGTGATGTTTCTCACGTCTCCTTGTCCTCACTTGCCAAGAACACACAGTTCAGTGATGTTCGACCCCCGATGTGCTCCGTTTGAGAGCATAAAGCGTCTTGCGAACGTAGCTGATGTGTCTGCCTGCTTCTGATTGATCATTCGCAGATGTGGACAGCTGTGAGAAGTGGCTGAGCTGCAAGAACGACTTCCTGCAGAAGTACCTGCACCAGGTGCTGACGGAGCTCCCCAGCTGCCCGTGCGCGTACCCGTCCGAGGCCGTCTACAGCGCCGTCAACATCTTCGACGAGACGCTGCAGAAGACGTTCCGCTGGCGCGACGCCAGCGGGCCCAAGGAGCGGCTGGACATCTACAAGCCCGGCGCCCGCTTCTGCACGCGCTCCATGCTCGCCTTCGACAGCACCACGCTGGCCGCCCAGCACTGTTGCTACGACGACCACATGAAGATCATCACGCGCGGCAAAGGCGCCGGCGCACCCAACCTCATCAGCACCGAGTTCTCGCCCGAGCTCCACTACAAGGTGGACGTGCTGCCCTGGATCCTGTGCAAGGGCGACTGGAGCCGCTTCCACTCCGTGCGGCCGCCCAACAACGGCCAGCAGTGCGCCGCCAACCCGCCGGATGACGTTTACATGAGCGAGCTGGAAGAGGCCCGAGAGTACTGAGCTAAGCCTCACCAGGGAGGAGTCGGCCAGTCGAGTCGTTTGTCAAGAGGAAAAAACCTCACCACCGTCCAATATGGAGACAAATTGCGCCCCGCTAATTATGGAGGGTGAGTTCGACTGCGGAGCATAAGGTCCTAATGACGCCATTTGGAGGCTTTTGGGAGCCATTTTCCTCTTTTTTTTTTATTTAAAAATAAGCGGCATTGGATCCCACTGTCTCACACATCAACACTTCAGTTGGAGAGGCAGTCCGCGGAGTCCGGGGATGTTTGCAGTCCAGGTCTGTAATTTATGGCAGAGGCTTGGAGCTGTGGTGGGGATAAACCATACACTATTTATGGACAGCTAAACTGAAATAACACTGTTTTAAAAGGCGGGGATCGAGACTCAGGTGGGGAACAGTGATGCAACAGTCCCTCTCTCTATCCTTCTCTCTCTCTCTCTCCCTCTCTCTGTCCACCCTCCCTCTGTTCTCTTTCTCTCTCTCTCTCTCTCTGGCACCCTCTCATTCATTCTTTTTCTATCTTATCTTTCTCTCTTACTTGCCAAGTTTCGATCTATCCTCATCTCTCTCTTTCCCTCACCAGTCATTACAACGAGAGTCTTTCCCTCCAGATCCACAGACTATGTGCTGCTATGGTGGCAGAGAAACAAGCGGTCTGTGGAGGATCGCTCCCCTCCATGCCCTGGAGGTCTCTGTATTTATTGGATTTGTATCGGGTCATTGCTGTGTGCTCAAAAGACTCGGATCTCTCCTGAAAGGAATTCACGTCAAGCTGCTACAGTTGCCATGAGTTCAAAAAGAATGCTGGGTTTTGTTGTTCTAGACTCTCTCTCTCTCTCTCTCTCTCTCTCTCTCGCGTTTTCTCATTTTTTCTTGCTGTCCCTTCTCTGGACTTGGCATGGCTCCAACCCGAGCAGGATGAGTCCAAACAAATCAAACATAACCCCTTCGGTGCATTCTCCGACTGTTTCAACATATTATAGGGACCGTTCACATTTTAGGGACGTGTATATTATTACTCTAAATGCAAGCATATCTGGTGCCATAGGACAAGATATTTTTGCAGAATGATTTGACCTCTGATATCTCCCCGAGGAGAATTACACAGGGGCCTAATTAGGTAATGGCGGACTGGAGAGTGAATGCAGCTCTTGTGTTCCTTAGCAAATGCTTAGCTTATTTTCATCACAGCCTACAGGGTTGCTCAATTCAGTCCTAAACATAATTGAATTCCACTGTGAAGGATTTTTTTTTGCCTGTTAACAAGTTCTGTCTTTGTGTGAAATGCAATCGGAGAAGCCCCTGACACGCGGGAGAGGGTGGATGTGGTGCCGTTGATGGAAGGAGGTCTTTTCTGTCGAAGGCGGGAGTGACATCCTGGAAGTAAACATACGAGTCCGTAAACACAGGAACCCTTTGAACACCCCGCATTTGTCCCAGGAGCACAATCAAAGGCTTGTTCCTGGCGTAGGATGTTGTTTTAAGGGCTAAAGCCTTCTCTTTAAGAGAGTGTGTGTGTGTGTGTGTGTGTGTGTGTGTGTGTGTGTGTGTGTGTGTGTTTATAACAGACTTTTGCCATTGTGCGAAGGTGGAACAAAACCGCTTTTGATTTGATTGTGAAAGACGCGTGTTGATGGAAAACCTTTTCATGCAGGGACCACATCTAGTAGAGATGACATCTCATCGTGTCAGGGAATATCATGTTGTCCTTTCCTCACAGTCCAGCCGATCTGGTCCGAGCATCTCTAGGAAATGGAATTCTACACTTAGGACAAAATAACAAAAAGATTCTTTGGCTTTTCCCCATAGCAGAGTTCATTCTTCGTAGAAACCTATCTGGCATAGTTTTAATGTATTATCCAGGTAAAAAAAGGATTCCTCAAGGGTTCTTTACCATATACTGATAGTTCATAAGGTTCCGGAGAGGTTCTACCAAGACGTACTTCTCAAAAACATCTATCTAGACCTCTAAGGGATGCTATATATAGACAAGTGAAGCACGCTTGTCTTGTAAGAGTGTTTCTACTCATCAAACTCCTGCTCCACCAAGTGCATAAGCTTAAAAGAGGGATTTTTCCTTTGGACTTTTACTCCAGTAATTTGGTGTCTAGGTATACTGTAGAATTATCAACACATAATCATTATTGATAATTTTATTATCACATCCTCAGTATTTCTGCTTTAAAATGTAATTGAATGTGAGATGACAGTATGTATGAACAGTGTTATGGATATAACATCATATTCCTCTTTTGTATAAAGAAAGAAATGACTATGAATAGTTTTCCTTGTAGGCAATCTTCCTGCGATATGTGAGTGTATGCTTTTCCATGGGCATTACATATAACAAGGACCAGCTTTCCTAGTCCCGCCATGTTTGAACGCATACTCGTAGTTATCGAGGCATGCGTGCCAATGTAAAGAACATTGCACTCATTCTCCGCAGCTGTGGGGAAAGGCTTTAATCTCCGGGCCGCATTAACGTCCCAAACGCAGATATGGCACGTCTGCATAGAGTTTCACCACCAGGGACTCCGCAGCTTGTTCAGCATCCGCTGAGCTAGGAGACTCTCAGTGGGCGATGGCTCCTCACATGGTGTTGGGAAACAGTGCTGGGGGGGGGGGGGTCGGAGGATACTCACCCAGTCCTAACTGCATCCGTTTGTGTGTGCTTGAGTCGGCACAGGAGAGCCCCATTTTAAAGTCTTTCTACATTGGTAGGAGACAGACGTCTCTGGACTTATTAGACACCGTAAGGTCCCAGGGCTACATATAAGGATGAGAGTGGGAGAAGCCAGGTCTGGACACAACCGGAAAATGTGTCACCTGTCGTGTGTGTTATGGATGGTCAAGTTGATGTAGGACTTGGAGTGCTATGCGTTGATGTGGAGCAGTATTGTGGTACAATGTTGGTGTTTCCATGGTTTCCTGTTTGCTGAATCAACGATGAATGTTAGTTTCAGCTTAAAATTTCATTTACAGTCAGTGTCTTTCATGAAAGTTTACATTTTGAACCATTTATCAGGAATATTTTATTAAGAAACAAAATCACATTAAAACTTATTTTTTAATAAAATGCACTTTATTTTAAAAAGTAAGTGAATATATCTGTATGTATATACAACATGTAGACCTAGATTTGTAATATACTGTGTACCGACATTTTATCATTTGTTTCAATATTGTAAAGGGATACACTTCTAAAATACTGCATTTTGGCTGTCAAAAGTTTTTGTATGTTATGTACAATTTTCTGGCATGCTTATTATTATTGGAAGAATTCCTGCTCATGCATAATAGATATATTATTGTACAGTATTTATTTACAGTGGTTTGGTTATGGCTTTGAGATGAATCCTCCAATTCTTCCGATCTGGAAGATGCACTATATTTGAGCAGAAGATTCCATCCCGTATTCATACGGATCTTGGCAATGTTAAAAGGGAATACATCAACCACACAAACAACAAAAACAACAAAAACTGAACTGTTGCGCCTTTTCTATTGTCAGTCTTTTTCCTGTAACAAATTTCTATGATGAATATAATAAATATAACTTTTGCCACAGACAGCAATATATTTTGTTATTTACTTGTAAAATGGGAGGGAGCTGTGATGCTTATAACCCTCACTGTGTTGTAGCTCAAAGACCCCTTGAAAGGCCTCTGTTTAATTGGCATCATGTTGAGAAGAGCGCACTAAAATAACCAACACCCCAGGTCCTCTGTGTTATCTACCATTAAATTAGCATTTACATTTAATCATTTGGCAGAGGCTGTTATCCAGAGGAGTTAACAGGCGAGGATCAGTGCATGCAAATGGCCATTGATAGCCGTAATAAGAGTGAGAGCAAAAGTGCTGTGAAAAGCATGCTTCGGTCTGCAATGCTGAAGTGCCACACAGGGGAAGGGGAATTGATGGCAATGCATTAGAAGCCGCCCTAGGTGGACTTCAGAGCTGTGAACTGGACGCAGATAGCCACGGGGCATAGGGAGAGAAAGAAGCTGTGGAAAACTCTCTGCCGTTTCAATCCCAAATACCGATACCATAGATGTCTGAGCGAGTCCTCACGGTGCTCCTATGAGTCATGCTATCACGAGCCTCGCTAGAGATGGCTCATTTCTGTCAGCGCCACGGCCAGTGCGGTGACGCTCTCGAGCAGAGCCACTGCAGCACACATTCCCAGCTGTGGCCTGCAGATGCCTGGACTGGGGCTACGCTCTCTCTCTCTCTCTCTCTCTCTCTCTCTCTCTCTCTCTCTCTCTCTCTCTCTCTCTCTCTCTCCCACACACACACACACACACACATGCATAAACACAATACACACAAAATTTCTTTCACACACACACACACACACGTTCACAGAAATACAATACACAGACACACACTCACACACAACTATTCCTGCCTGGTCTCAATTACCAATTACCGGGGGGAACATTCTGTTTTTCCCGCGTTTTTGGGAGCTAGCATCCTCTTTAAAGAACAGCCATTTAACGTTACAAGATGACATAACTAAGGTGGAGTGTTGACATGGAACACCTGATCCTTAATCAGTCCATAGAGCAACGGCAAAATACAATCAGCATTTCAGGCAAGTCCAAGTTATAGTAAGGAGAAATGTCATATTTTCACCATTCTGTAGTATCCACACAACATTCACAGAGCCTTGTTTAAATATTTTATGATAGACATGTGTTTAATGAATGAACAGAGTGAAAGAGAGAGAATATGTGTGTGTGTGTGTGTGTGTGTGTGTGTGTGTGTGTGTGTGTGTGTGTGTGTTTGTGTGTGTGTGTGTGTTTGTGTGTGTGTATGTGTGTGTGTGAGAGAGAAAGGAAGGGGAATAGCACTTGTGGGCCTTGCAAAGCTTATCACTGAATAACTATCTGAGTGTGTAAGAGCCATCTGCTGCTTAAATAATCTAATTGCCTCCACGTTAAGCTGTGGCTGAATGCCTCAACCAGGACGTGACCTGAACACCGCCCCTGTCAGGTGCTGCTCGGCTGAGGTCAGCAGCCCCTTAGGACACACACACAAGCATACACACACATATGCACACACACATACACACACACACACACACACACACATACACACACACACACACACACACAAGCATACACACACATATGCACACACAGACACACACAAGCATACACACACATACAGTATATGCACACACACAAGCATACACACACATATACACACACACACAAGCACACTTAAATACACGTGCAACACACACACACGTGCACACTTACGCACGCACACATAAACACACTCATACACCATCCCATCTCTGTAGTATGTGAGAGATGTATGAAAGTTATGTGTGTGTGTGTGTGTGTGTGTGTGTGTGTGTGTGTGTGTGTGTGTGTGTGTGTGTGTGTGTGACGTGGCCCAGTAGAGACCCCTCTGCAGCCTCTGTAGATCAGAAACAGCTTTCCCAGCTGTGCTTATGGATGGCAGCTGTGTGTTTCTATTCTCATCTCATTAACGATTGTTACATTAACTAAAACGAATTACTTCAATTAAACACCATTAGTAGATTCAACAGTCTGTGTGCACTAGTCAGTGTAAATTTTACCCTGAATCAACCGGAACAGACAGGGAGATTGTGAACAGACTGAAAACACATTTCTGTCGTTGAAGGCCTGTGATTGAAATAGTATTTTTGTCAGTTATTTAACTGTAGTTTATTGACTAATGTCAACAGTGATTGCCCCATCAGGAGACCAACTCTTGTTACTCTCCTTTAAATGGCCAGACTGAGTTCTCCAATAGGGCTATAAAGTACTTCAGAGATCCAAGACTCATAAATATGTAGGATAAGATTAATTTCCATGTCCTTTCTTTAGCCTGCAAACATCAATGTTGCGCAAGGAGCCAAAAACATTGCACTCTTTTTTTCTCTCTCTCAACTGCGATACAATATTTTTCATTCCCATACAATAACAACGAGCTCGCCTTTACCCCTTTGAAGTCAATGCACCCCTGGGGTTTGTTTTACAACTCCGACTATAATGTTGTTTTTCTATCAATGGAAACAACAAGCAGAAATTATGCTCACTGGCGAGTTGAAAGAGGGTATTTATTGCACCAGGGCGGCTCTTTACGGGTCCCTGGCCGAAGAGGCTGCCCTCTCTCTCCCGGCCGAGGTGACCCCAGGGGGGGACAGCCGCTGATAGCCCTACCTGCATCTCGGGATGTTTGCAGTGAAAATAGCCCTCTCGGAGAGCAGGAGGCCAGAGGCAGGGATGGCCTTTGTTCCCTCCGCCTGGAGAAGAAACAAAAATAAACGGGAGGAGAGAAGGAGTAGAGGAGGAGGAGGAGATGGAGAGATGAGGAGATGGTCACAGGACACTGGTCAAGCATGAGCGCCAGGGGGGCTCCAGAATCGTACAACACCACTGGCTTTAAAGCTCACATTGTTTATGCAGACAGTCTCTACACTGATCCATTTATCTTAGATGAGTGAAGCTTAGGCACTTAAAAACTCAAAAAGGGCACTTTTTCTGGAAACTATGTGGTTTGGTAGGTTATGATGTGATTTCCATGCATTAGTGTATATAATAAATCCCATAAATCCCTAAACAGTACAATATACATATCTAGCAAACAAGCTACATGCTAGAACACTTAATACAAAAATGACTGAAAAGAAATGAAAAGAGTGAGCAAAAAGTTACAGTGAATATATGAAAATGACCATTAGGTTATCATTAAGATACAAGAGCATGAATCCACATGTGCTGGAATAGGTTCCTGAATCTGAAGTTCCTGGAATATGTTCCTGAAGTCAACAAGGGATATACTGTTCATATCACTTTCTGGACTGCTCTCCTGCCTCAGATCTGATCTATACAGTCCAATGCAGATCACTCTATTTTTATTTAATCAGTCACCCTAACTCTATTTCCTCCTTAGAGCCATGTGGGATTATGTTCTAGATGTCAGTTTACTGCTCGAGTCAGTGCTCTGCCTAGGATGATTTGAGTTTCTGTCTGCTCACGGGGACGGCACTGTTGTAACTCCGCTGGAACTGTGAGCTCAGCTCAAGTGGGAGTCGGAGTCTGTAACGGATCCGGCCCAGTTTAGGCCTGCATCTGGCCCAGGTCAGGCGAGGAGTCTGCCCCAGATTCAGCTTCGATCTGGCTTGCGATTTTATTCGGTGCCCTTAAAACAATCCCGTAAATCCAGAACGGCAGAGCATTAGCAAATGCCAGTCTGTCAGTGCAAGCTCGCAGAGAGCGGGAACGGCATTTGAGAAAGACTTGTTTTACAACCGCTCTCGGGGCTATAAATATGGGAGAGGGAGATCCAAAGCAGACCTGGGAAAAGTGAGTCCAGATGGCGAGAGGTGGAGTGGGCTGTGATGAGCGCACATCAAAGGCTCCCTCCACGTTTGCTTCGCAGATCTCCAGCGCAGGCCTTAAAAAAACACTTCTGCTCTTTCTCTGTCTCTCTCTCTCTCTCTCTCTCAACCCTTACAAGAACACACTCGTCTCAACTCATCCCAGAGCAGAGCAGAGCAGAGCGTTATTCCCACTAGGAGACAGTGCCTGGGTTATGCACTATGTCATCCAGTCTTTGTCTTCTCAGTTTGAAATGGAAGGACATGCCACGTCCCTGGAGGCATCTCGGAGAGCAGAGTTTAAGAGACCGCTGCTGGGTTGAAGAGTGGAGGTCCTTCCCGAGCGCCATCTCAAGTGAATTTGTGAAATGATTACCATATGGAGTGAAAATTAAGCGCCTGCTTTGTCTCGTGCTGCCAACTTCCATGAACAACTCATTTCTGATACTTTATACTTCTTGCTGACATTGGGTTTCTACCTCATGCAGGCCCCTCCACATGAAAGTAAACCTTTTTTTTTTACGTATTTAATTTCTGCCTCTAAGATTGAGGGATGCAGTATTTAGACATCCCTATTATAATCTTCCACGGCATAACTCTAATAAACAAATACCACGATCCAATCATCTTGACACAGAAAGACTTTTTTTTTAGACCATATGTGTGCTTCTGCCTGAAACCACCGCTAAGCCACTAATCAGCAGTTAACACAGGCCTCATACATCAGGCCGGCTTTCTGGGTGTGAAGTGTTCCATCCATTAGCACTTCTGCTGTTTGTTTGCATGAGAGTCGCTTCCCAGAACTGATATAATTTATTCCCTGGCATGCCGGGAGACTTCCAGAGGCAAACTCTCTGCACAAACACGTTCTCACGCCTGGTGCCTGGCAGAGCCCTGCCGCACCAGCAGCCTCTTTGGATACCTCAGGTACACACTGCGGGCATCGCTGAGGTTAGGCGATGACAAGCTTGCTCTCAAAGGTGGCTGCCATTTATCGAGAGACTAGAACAAACCATCTCTTTCAATGATGTGGCATGTTTTGGTAGATTTTCTATTCAAACCTTATGTAGGCCGTACCTTTAAAACCCTTTTATCCAGTTGTCAGAGATGTATGTTGGTGAAGTATTTTGGCCAGTGCTCCCTCTATCCATGAATGGAAACGTGCGTGTCCATTGCACACACTTTGCTCTGTAAAAGTCCAGTGGGAATACCCCCCCTAGATGATGGAGGAGTAAATAGCCTTTAATTGTAATGTGTGAGGTACGCCTCAGCTGTGGCAGGTGCCCCCACTGAACACGGACGGAGTCCATGAATGTCCTTTTGTCCCCCTGGCTCTGAAAACTACAGCACTTGATGACTAATTCATCAAGTCAACAGCACTACTCAAGAGCGTAGCGTGGAGCAGGGCGCACGGGCAGTTACTTAATTGAGGCAATTTCCACAGGACATCTGCATGGGCCAGAGCCCAACATGAAGCCCGGTTAGAAAAGTGCAGCCGACCGCAGAGCGGATTCGGCACTGATTTGGTCTTGGTCCGTGCCCAGCTGCATCCTGGGTAATGACAGGACATTACTTATTCATAAGGGACTACAAACTAAATGGAGTGCGGAGGGTCGGGCCAAACACATGCAAGCCAGATTCGCACACTGTGAGAGAGATGCGAGAAATCGCCGCCAGATGTTTGGCCTGCTCCACGGAGACGGAATAAAAGAAATCAGCTGCCGGACTGAGCGCCTTGGAGTAATTCATTTCAAATTACGGCTCCTCCTGCGAGGGCCACCTCACGATCGGATGCATCCTGGAGACCCGTAATAGTTATGCGTCCTGACAGCGACAGAGTCTTTAGGGGATGGGATGGGGAGGAATAAGCGTTTAATGTGTCTCTGTGCTGCTGTATTTGTAGGCTTCAGGAAGATACATGCATGTGTGTATAGGTGTATGTCTCTATGAATGTGTGTGTGTATTTTGTCTACCTGCAGGCTTGTCTGTGTGTGTGTGAGTATGTGTGCAAATGTGGGTATGTGTGCAAATGTGTGCGCTTGTGTATGTGCAATCTGTCTGCATGTGTAATGCGTTTTGTATATGTGGATTTGCGTCAGAGGGTGTGTGTGTGTGTGTGTGTGTGTGTATATATACATGGGAAGATCATTTATCACTCTTAATCCCCAGTGGTTGTCATCTGAGGTAGTTTTACATGCTTATCTTTTTAAGTCCCTCTGACAGCTACCCTTAATGGCTCCACAAACTTCATTGCTCCTTTAGGCACACAGTGCACTTAGTATGTCCCCACACGACACCCCCACCCCGTTCTCCACACCCCAACTGAACCCCCTATCCCCCCCCCCCCCCCCCCACCACCACCACACCCCCAGCCCAGTCTCCACACCCCAACTGAACCCACCTCCCACCACTCACAACACCCCTCACCCTCCCCTAGTCCCAAGGTTAGCTCTGACGCAGGAAGAAGCGTTGCTCTGTGCTGGTCCGGTCATGAAAGAGCATCTATGTGCATTGATAGTGGCTGGCTGCCAGTGGCCGGCCGCCAGCGCTCGGTGGTTTCTGCCCCTGCTTGCCGTCCCAGATCAACAGGAATCATAGGTTTCCTGCGGCCCGGTCCCCAGGAGAGGAGCAAACAGCACCCCTCTCTCAGACAGCGGGCAGGCCTTGAGCGGCCCACCAGGGCTCTGTCCTGCGAACCCTCACAAAAAGGGCTGTGTGTGTGTGGGAACATATGAGAGTGTGTGCATATGCGTACGTGTGTGTGTGTGTGTGTGTGTACGGGTGTGTGTGTGTGTGT
>NC_045165.1:18930696-18938196 GCF_900700415.2 Clupea harengus
CACACACTCACTCTTTTCTCTCTCTTTCTCTCTCACACACACACACACACACACACACACACACACACAAACACATACACACACACACAAACACACACACAATGCAAAGTTTTTGATCACTCTCTCTCTGGTTCCTAAACCTCCTCTCTCTGTCTCTCTCCCTCATACTCTGTCTCTCCTTTTCTCTCTTTCTCTCCCACACACACACACACACACATACATATCATACATATACATATCTCCCTGTCTACACAGGCACTAAATGGGTTAAACCATCTCATTATGGTTCATCTCTGCCTCTGCGCTGGCGCTCTGAGCCCCCTGACAAAGGGCCCTTTGAGCCGACGGGACCCCGCGGAGGCTCTGTTTAGACCCATGCTTTTGAGCCCCATTCTAGCGTTAAATCCACAACAATTGGGCTGGCATTCCGGCAGTGGGGCGCGGAGGAGGGCACGGCCCTGAGAAAATGCCCCTGTGATGCTCACTTCCAGCTGCCAGCGCCGGGGTTAGGGGTGTGGGCACGCACTGGCCCTGGGGTCGCACTCACACAAAGGGGGCCGTGCCCAGGACTGACCAGGGCAGGACGATGCCTGCAGGTCACGTTCAGATGGCAGAGAACGGCCATTAGTGGAGGCTGCAACAGGAAGGGGGTGGGGTGGGGGCTGGGCTGTCCATCTTTTTTGAGAAGAAAATTGTGCTGGGATTCCTCGGGTCCACTTGTTCGTCTGTAATTAAAGTGCTGGACCGAAGCAGCTCTCTGCCCATGAGTGGGAGTGTTGGGCTTTCACAACTAAACTTCCTGAAGCTGATAGTCATGAGCATATCTTAATTTATTGCACAATAATTCACCTTCTAGATCTCAAATTCAGAGCCTTTATGACTAAGGCCTTTGGAACATCGACAAAATAACCAGTCATTAAGGTGATTTATTTTTTCATTTTTGAGAAACCAGCAGCAGATTCTACACCGTTGGAAATGTAACTTTTAAACACATGGGTTTGTAACTTCTGGCAGCACTATTTTGGAAGCCCTGAATGATGACTGTCAAGTGTGATTAAATCACAGGCATCGCTACAAGTCAAATCTCTTGCTTGTACAAACACAGATCACCCGCACTGAGCTGCCTTCCACTCCAGTCCTAATTACATGGCATTTGTGCTGTGCAGGCCTACGACCCACAAAGCCCCTCCGGGAATCATTAAATGTCATGTCCCACAGAGAGTGCAAATCTAAGAAAGAGAGGGAGAGGGTGAGAGAAGGATAGATAGAGAGATAGAGTGTTATAGTGAGGAAGAGAGATGGAGAGACATGGAGAGGGAGAGCATGACAGAGAAAAAGAGAGGGAAAGAGTGTTAATCTGAGATAGAGAGAGAGGTTTGAGGTTCAGCCCAACAACCTTTTTACACAATCACATCACTAAATCACATAAAACATTACCACCTCCAGTCGACGAGAGGGTCAGAGAAAGAGAAAGAGAGGGAGAGGGTGAGAGAGAAAGAGAGAGAGTAAAAGAGTGTGAATCTGAGAAACAGAGAGATTGAAGAAGGAGAGAAATAAATGAGAGAGAAACAGAGTGGGGGCAAATGGAGAGAGAGGAATGGAAAGACAGAATGAGGCATAGAGAGAGATGTCTGCCATGAAGAGCAGAACCGCTCGTGAGTGAGCATCATGACATCATGACTCGTGACTCGCAGAACTCGTGAGTGAGCATCATGACTGATTTCCTAGTGCTCCATATGGGTGCTAGCAGCAGGGCGGCTAAGCTGAATTCCAAATGGGTCTATCAGACCAAGTGTCTGCATCAGGGGCCCCTGCCAAACGAGATGGAGACAGAAATAAACAAAGAAAAAAAAAACTACAATGTCTCAACATGGACAAAATTCCCACAAACAAACCAGCATAACCACTGGGACCTCCACAAAAAGCCTAACCACCATCACTGAGTTTCACCGTGAGGCACCCCTAACCCTAACCCTACCCCTAACTCCACAACAGAACCGCTTTCACCGTGAGGCACCCCTAACTCCACAACAGAACCACAAAAGGAGTTCAATAATAGAGCCCTTATCCACAATGAGGTAAGACAAAGGTCCCCTTACAGCAAATCAGCATAACAAAAACACACACACACACACACACACACACACACACACACACACACACACACACACATGTTGAAACTGACAAACAATTGACAAAAACAACAAACAGCTAGTGAGAAGGGTTGTAGTGGAAAATCTTATTTTCCTCTGTGGAATAGGGAAATCATCATGAAGACTACTAAGGACAGGATAGTTTGAGATGAATATCATATATGAATATCATAAACAAATGGAAAGGAATCAGATCCACTGCAAAAGCAACCAAATAAAGGTCACTTTGATTTGTGTCAAAGCAGGAAGAATCCAAGTATTGTGTGTTCAACAACATAAAGGTGATCAGCTATGCATCATCAAATCAAATCAAATCAAACTTTATTTGTACGGCGCATTTCATACAAGGAAGTAACACATCATGGGAAACCAACAATCCAAAGGATGTTCAGCCTCTTGGTTCCCTACATCACATCCTGAATGTCTTTAATACACACATTTGAGGAAACTATTTTCACAGCTACGGTAAGGCTCACTCATCATTCCATTAAGTTTAAACCGGATCTCTGACGTAGATAGCTAAAAACACTGCATACAGCAAAGAACAGCGTGCCATATAAGAAAGCTGCAGCCATCTTGACTTAGTTTAGCGTAGGCACTTAGTGGCTTTGTGGATGGGTAGACTAAAGAAGAGTCTGTCCTGGTGGAGGTTATCCCACATCTGTCACACGGGGCTTTGGGGCTTTGGGACCCCTTGTGTTTGATAGACTAATTTTAGCTCCATCATAAGGAGGAGAAGGTAGATGGAGGTTACTAAACCCCCCCCCCCCCCCCCCACACACACACACACACATCCCCCTGACACTTGACATTCTAAACCCTCAGGTAACCCCTGACAACAGTCACAGGCCTTGTACAATAGCCTTGCTACCGGTTTAGAAGAGCAGCCGTGCATTATTTAAAGGTGTCATCCACCTCTCCTGTTTGAAGTGAAAGTTCAAAGCCATGATAATGAGTTCACGAGCCCGACGACAACGGCAACAGCAACGACAATAACGGTGGCGGCTTTCACTTCCTTTCACATCTCATCCTGCACTCAGAGTGAAAGGACGGAGGAGACAAAAGAGAAGTGGATGAAAAGAACAATGAAACAATGGAAAAAAACAACAACAATAACAACGAGGGCTTTTCACAGTGCGCGGCTCATGTCGTGTCACGGGCTAATTGATTTCTCCTTCCTGTGGAAACAAGAGCCCTGCACCGTGAGGTTCCTGTGAGCCTTTGTGAGCCCTGTGTCTCTGCATGGCTGATAAGCCGGCTGATTGGCTAGACTGTATGATGCTAATGACTTATCAGTGCAGGAGCAGGCACAGAACAATGCTGGCTACCTGAGGACAGACAGAGAAAGAGGGTAGTGTGGGAGTATAATAAGGTGAGCATGAAAGAGAGAGGTGAGGGGAAGGGGAGATGGGTGTGAGGGAGAAATAGAAGAATAGAAGATAAATAGAAGAGATGAAAGAGTAAAAGTGAGAGCAACTCTAAAAGTGTGGAGAGAGAGTGAGATAGAGTGAGATAGAGACAGAGATAGAGACATAGTGAGAATGACAGAGAAAGCACTCATAGCACTTGCACTCATATAGAGTCCTCTGTGGGTTAAGGTGCATCACAGGAAACTTTGGAGGGGGCAAAGTCAACATCCAGAGCAGACTAAACCCACATGAGAAGTTAAAGCAACAAAGAACTTCATACAAAGGACCTCCGTCTTAGCCGCTCAGATTGCTTTGATGTGTTGGGAAAGTGAACTTTTTATGTACAGCATGTAGTTTACTGCTTTCCAACCCTCGCCAGACTGAAAGAGGGAAGGGCTTGTGTGGTTGGGGCAGATTAAAGTGGATGATTTGATTCAGAAATCAAAGAGACGTTGAGGAAATTACATAATGCCATAGGACCCTGACCAAAAGCTAAAGCCCTCTTAGCCTTGTTCCTTTCTCATGCCTGGATGTCCAACAAGTATGTGCTAATCTTCTCTGCCCTGCTCCCTAATACACAGGTGAGACGCACAAGCTTTCAAAATACTGTACCGTTGTATTGCTGGTTGAAAAAAATCAATAAAAGTAAAATGTCAAGAGAAATTAATTAATTAAAAGCAGAAACTGAATGCATTTGATTTTAATAATCTAATAATCTCATTAATGACCTTTGAGATAATCAAACAATCAATCAATCAATCAATCAGCTAGAGGACACAAATGGCTATTTTTTGTTTGTTTGAGTGTATGGACCCTGGGTTTAGTCCTGATCAATGCTGAATATTGATCGAGTGAACGTACATTCTGCAGAGCCTCCTGGTATTTGGCGAGAGAGGACAGCTGGGACTCGGAGTGGTAGAGAGACAGCCCCTTCCGTAGCGTCTTCAGATCTCCCGTGTTCCCCTGCTGCAGATACATAAACAGAGTCAGGTTAGAGGAAAACACCTCGACCACCACTACAACTATTGCCTTCGGAATAAATAAAGGGTTTCTCTGTCTGTCTGTCTGACTGTCTGTCTGTCTGTCTGTCTGTCTGTCTGTCTGTCTGACTGTCTGCCGCCAAAGGGTCTCATGGTCAGCCCATCTTATCACTTATACCACTCTGGCCTAAAGGTTACCAGTGGAGTAAGCATGACGGGCGTGAAAATGATGCTACAGACTGGAATACTTAATTAGGATACTCTTGAAGCTAACAGCCATTACAGCACGCCTTGGAGTAATTAGCGAAGAGATTAAACGTGCGACATGAACCTATAATCAAATCTGAGTCCACAGTAATATATGAACTGCAATAATAATTGTACCCAATCATGCTTTACTCTAGCGCACAGACAGTGGTAAGCTAATAATTGCTAATGCAGCAATCACTCTAACATGCAAGTCCCCAGTCTTCTCCATAAAGGCTGGCACCTATGTGCCAAAACTGAAGTGCATCCATATCAGAGTTTATATTGTCTGTACTTGGACAATTCATCTGTAAAAAAAAATGTAAGCTTGCACATTAACGGTTATAGTACAGTTGCATATATATCTATATTTTTTAAATGTAATAACTAAGATATTAGGAACAGTCGTTGTAAGTTGTGTGATTGTATGCATTTTAACAGAGCTGGACCACACATGACTTCCCATGGTTAATTAGGACACCAGCTCATGCTTGTCCTGGAGGGAGACCTGAAGTCAAGTCACGGTGGATATGACTAAGCTCCCCGCCTAATGTTTTATTCAACATGAACAAGTCTTTAGCTTCTGCATTAAAACCAGCCATGCTAATTTATGGACACCTGTTTTGCGGTGCCTTTTATTATCTTGGAACAACATGTGGACAAATGCATTGCCTGATGTAATCTTTTATTCATGTTGCCCATAGAACGAAACATAATGGCTACTTACTGTGCCTGTACTATGTTCCAATTATTTAGAATAAACTACCATGTGTCTGAAGGTAGAGTCTGCGATTCTGGTGAAAGGGTGTAGTCAGCCAATCAAATGACACCCCTCCTGTCCATGCTCCTGACGCAACTTGTTGATTGGCTGGATTTGTTCTAAGCCACTATGTTTGTTTTTCCATTCACAGAGCCAAGACTTTATACGAACACCAGAGGTTTTTGAGTGCACACACACACAGCGGACAGCTAGAGGACTGTGAGGAGCAATTCGCTCAATTAGACAGAAAGTATATTGGATTAGAATGGCAGGCCCTACCTTTAAGACCAAGAACCGAGCTGACCACCATACCATGGTTCTAGTCTGATGAAGCAACACTCTACCCATGTCTAAGAATGCTGTTGTCTACAGTTATACAGCCTCAGTTTCTTCACTGTTTCCTTAAATGCATAGTCTGGGCACAGAGGGCAGATAACCAGGGATCACACAGTGATTTATACCAGTGATTTAGACCAGTGTACAAGCGTAAATACACACACACACACACGTATACTTTCAATTCATGCACACAGACACACACAGACAGACAGACACACACACGCACGCACGCACGCACGCACGCACGCACGCACGCACGCACACACACACACACACACACACACACACACACACACACACACACACACACACACACACACACACACACACACACACACACACACACACACACACATTGGCTGCCTAACTCAATGCCTAAGTCAAACACTACTCCAACGATCAAGACTTCCTGTAGCGTAGTGTATCCACTTGGAGTGAGCAGTAAAGCAAAAACGGTCACTTTGCACGCCAGTCCATTTCCCCTCCAGCATGACTGGGGCTGGCCTTGGCTCTCAGCGCTTCATTTCAGCGTAACGGAAAACTGAATGCACACACTAATGTGCACAGGCAGGGGGGACAAACATTGACTCATCCTTTCCACGGCCTTCAAACATCCACTCATGTTCCTCCAACACTCCTAACTTAAAGAAAGCACAAATTCCAACAACGACAACTAAATATCCAACCACCTCCAACTAAAACCATCCTACTGAGACAAGCATGTTTTCATACCACTGACATAGATGAGATGACTTCCCTATGGGAACTATAAACTATGGGTGTGCAGGATTTCACACTCCCCCCCATCTGTGTGCACTTACACGTTACACTTTAAACACACCGCTAGGTGAGAACTGGAGTAAAAAAAAAAATGGCAAAGGGCCACAAGTTCAAACGAGCGTCTGGTGCTGAAGTGAGGGATAGTTTTCCGCTTCAGAGGACCCCATCAAAACACATCCATCAACTTCAGCATGCATCTGTCCTGATGCATCATTGCAGCATGAGTGCTTTTAGCACGGCTGCCATGGCTCGTTTCAATTTCTTTAATACTGCAGCAGCTCTTCATGTGAACACAGTGGCTGTGGTATGTGCTACAGTGCTGTGTGAGGAACTAGAGCAATTTCCACCAATTTTCAGTCTTGTTTGTATAATCTGCTTGAGTGTCAAGCTGCACTGAACATGAGCCGTCGGTTTTTTTTAAATTTATTCCCAAACTGGGTCTCACACACAAAAGGCCATTTATATGAAAATCCATTTTTGCAGCTTACCGTCCATATCACCGCTTAGGATTGCTGTTGTGTGCAAACAGACCATAATAATAGATATTGTGGGGATTACCACGGCAGCGGCATAGAAACAGCCAAAAATATTTGTGCCTCAAAAGTTTGTGTGTGTGTGTGTGTGTGCTGTGTCTCTGTGTTATATAAGTGTTGGCATTTAATGGCTTTGCCATAAATAAATGGGAAATTCATTACAACAGCAGCCATTTAAATCAAATATTCTTTGCGTGCTTTACTGCATGATGGAATAATTTTCCAACAGGGGGAAGGCATAACTCTAGCTGAAGTCTCACTCATCTCCTTAGGTTGTGCTAGATGTATTTTTATAACGAC
>NC_045165.1:18943196-18945696 GCF_900700415.2 Clupea harengus
ACTCTTACAATTTAGTTAAACCTCTCAAAGATAAGAAGAAGAAGAAGAATTATAGTTGCTGTTGTTATTATTATTATTATTATTATTAATAATAATAATAATAATAGTGTTCTGTTTAGATAAAATTTTCCTCTGGCTCAAGGTTCCTTTATAAAATCAACCTACCCTGAAAGAGCCTCATCTTCCTTGAAAACTTCACAAGATGAAATAACTGCTGCACTAATTAAACCAGCTAGCTACCTCAACCTCTGTCTCTGAGGGTCACAGTCAAGTAATGGAAGAAAAACAACAGTACATTCCCTCCTCCTGAGTTTCCAGTAGGTCAGGGGAGTGGGAGAGGAGAGGGGAGGAGAGGAGAGGAGAGGAGAGCAGGGGAGAGGAGGGGAGGGGAGAGGAGAGGACGGGAGAGGAGAAGAGAGGAGAGGAGAGGAGAGGAGAGGAGAGGGGAGGGGAGGGGAGGGGAGTAGAAGAGAGGAGAGCAGAGAAGAGGAGAGGAGAGGAGAGGAGAGGAGAGGGGAGGGGAGAGCTCGTTCTTTACTGGAAGTCTAGGAATGATTTCAATTACTGCAAGATGTGAAGGTGGAAGAAAGGCAAACAGTGCGGTATTGTTCCTTTGGAGGTTCCCCCGCTCAGCAGTTCCCCCGTAACCCGAACTCCTGCTGACAGTTACAGGGTGGTGTGTGCGTGTGATTGTATGTGCCTGTGTGTGTGTATGTGATTGTATGTGTGTGTGTGTGTCTATGTGTGTGTGTGTGTGTGTGTGTGTGTGTGTGTGTGTATGTGTGTGATTGTATGTGCCTGTGTGTGTGTTTGTATGTGCCAATGTGTGTGTGTGTGTGTTTGTGTGTGTGCGTGTGTGTGTGTATAAGGGGGCCTAGAGGATCCGAGCGGCCGACAGGAAGGCATTGATTCCTCCTGCATACGTCTCAGCACATACTTCATCAATAAACTCCACAGGGGAGCTGGGCTGAGGGCGTGGAGTGGACAGACACTACACTACCATGCTGAGGCAGAGAGGACACTTTTACAACACTGCAAAAAGAGCATGTCCACACACGGGCAGATGCACTACTACCATGTTTAATGGTGCAAAGTTTCAACTGGTTTAACTAGTTTCATCAAGCAATTTCTTCATGTTTTCCTTGCACCCCAGACTTGTTTTTTCCCCCAAAAAAACCTTTCAATTACTACCCAACTTTTGAAAATCCCAAATGCAACTTTGACTCTTAAATTCGGTAAAACAGTCTGCCCTTTACAATCTGTGATTCAGGTCCTTTGAACGAGCACATTGAAAAGGATAAAATACCAACGTCCAATATGTCACTCCTCTGCCGTCACTAAAGCTGCAAATAGAGCGAAACCTCCTGATGAACAGGCTGGCTAGCGTTCAGGGAGCTCATCTGTGACTGGCATCAGATGGAGAGAGAGAGAGAGTGTGTGTGTGTGTGTGTGTGTGTGTGTGTGTGTGTGTGTGCGTGTGTGTGTATGTGTGTGTGTGTGTGTGTGTGTGGGTGTGTGTGTGTGTGTGTGTGTGTGTGTGTGTGTGTGTGTGTGTGTGTGTGTGTGTGACTCTGCCACACTGGCTAGGCATCACACAGGCCCACGCTTCACCGGACAGCACTGAGCTGATGCCATCTGACGAAAACCCATGTCAACCCCAGAAGCCACACATAGCACTTTAACAGGAGTCTCTGAGGCTCTCCTCTCTTATCGATAAGTGTCAGAGCACTGTGTTATCCTAGGTTGGCCAAGTGAAGATGTCAGTCAGAGCACTGTGTTATTCTAGGTTGAACAAGTGAAGATGTCCGTCAGAGCACAGCATTCCAGCTGAGTGCGGAAACATTCAGGGCGGTTTCTTGGGGACAATGAGTGAAGATAGTGTACAAACTCATGGATGCTAAGAGACGTCAGAGACGACTGAACTCTAGTATGAGTCTGTCTGAAGTGTGAGTCTGCCCTCCTCTATGGAAAAGTATATGGGCACTGATTTGACCCAAAACTATTTATTTTCCAGTTAAACAAAAAAAAAAAGAATGACTGGAACAAGCCATTGCAGTTTCATCTCATTTCTGTTCAATGTTGGACTAATAACCTCTCTTTTCATATGTTTGCCCCTACAAATGCTGGCAAACAACCAGGGAATCTAACCTACAGCATATAGTCTCTCTCTTTTAGTAAATGTGAATCCATACAAATGCTGACAAACCACCTGGCTATTCATTACCGCATCTTAAGAGAGATAATGATATCCTCCCTGGACGGCCTGTCCATCCCATGGTCTATTCCTGTAAAGCTATCTGCACAGAAAGGGGAAGAGACACAGAAAAAACCTAGAGGCCAGGAGAGGGTTCATATTCCTCAAGATCAGCAAAAACAGCTCTAGCTGACTACTGCTGACTACTACCTGTAGAGTCCCCCTGTGTTGTTCTACATGTTACTGGTCACAGAATGTGTGTGTGTTGAGCACCAAGAAAATGTCCAACAGGGAAAAAATGGGTTG
>NC_045165.1:18950696-18955935 GCF_900700415.2 Clupea harengus
GGACGCAATAGTGAGAAAGAGAGAGAGAGAAAAGCCTCTTTCACATACGAAACCCATTAATGTATCAGGTAAAAACAACAAGGGATAGATAACACATTTTCATTCCCACACAGTCTGCCATTACGGTAAAGTCACAGGTGTTGTGTATTCCCACCCTGACTGTATTTAACCAGATGCTATGGAGCACAAACTTCCACGAGACTTGTAAAACATGCAAGCTCTTATACCAGTAACTAGGGTTAGTAGGCATAGTGAGAGAGAGAGGGAGAGAGAGACTAAAGTTTAAATGTTGGTGTGTAAAATGATAGAGGTAGGCTAGGATTCATTCCAGTAAATCATATGAGCTTCAAAATATGCTACAGGAAACATGCAGAGCTCTCTTGTTTTCCAAGGGTCTGGGAACAGAGGAAAGCCCAGAAATCCTCCAATGCATAATTAATAATAAAAAGTAGCACAAATAACCCGACTGTGTCCATAATGTTAAAGGCCAATTGATTGGCACTGAGCTGCACGCTAAAAGCCCCTTAATAAAGAGGGAGTGGAGAGGGACGCAGCCAAAGACATCTCAAGAGCCTCCTCTGTCTGCTGCTTCTTTTGAGGACATCTGATTCAGTCAGATGGCGCCCAGCACTTCAGACTAAATCCCACACCCTCAAATTAAACTGAGTGAGACCCTAGCCAGTGCCACACAGACCCCGACCAGGCTGAATTTACATTGTCTTTGGAATCAAATAAGAGGGCTTGGATAAGCAGGCCTTTAATCTTCAGGATTAATAAACACACACACACACACACACACACACACATGCAGCGACATGGAACAGGTCGAGAAGCATGTGGAGCCAGTCACGTTTGATGAAACCAATACACAGATGCGTGTTTCATTTGAGCTTCTCCTGTTGCAGAAGATCACAGAACATGTGTGTTTGTACACCACCACAGGGCTGTACCACTCGGGTGGGGTGGGGGGGAGTTGGGGTTCCTCTGTTTTTAGGACACACACAATGTCAGACGAACCTGTGACTCAAAACCCAGTACGGCCACAGCCTCAGGGGGAAAACACATCTCTCTGTTGACAGACATCTAAACGTATTTAGTTCATATGGGACATGTAAATACATATGTGGCCTTCGCTGTCCTTCCCAAAGGACGGATAGACACTCCTCGCCTCTCTTCGCCTCGCCTCTCCTCTCCTCTCAAGGGGGATTTGTGGTTGCCGTTGCTGTCCTTGCACATGGCGGAGCGGCCGGAGAATATGCAAAATGGACGAGCTGGAGGCAGAGTCTGTGAGCAGGTCTGTCTCTACAGAGACCTTTGCATTTAGGCTGAGCTCACACGTAACGTCTTTTTGTAATGAAAATTGCTGGACAAAAATAAAACACTGTTCAATAATGCAGTTCAGAGTCAGAAGTCCGGAGTGCGATAAACTGAAGTTTTATTCAATCCTGCAGACATTTCATCCACAACGAGAGTGGTGGTCCATGGAACAGCTCTGTATCTAAAACCCAGTGCATTAACCTTTTAAAGTCAAAACTCGTCACTTATGCAAATCACAAAGTTAAAACTTGTCTTAAACTGAACCAATCAGAATATTCTGCTTACTTATTGCCTCATCATCTTTCAAGATGTCGAGCAGCTGTTTTCTTATCAGTAGTTTTACCCCTCCCGGGTTGTGATGGCGCTCTTTTTGTGGGAAACTTCTACCTGCTCTTTGATGAATTCCGCATCCCCTTACTCCTAAACTTTTAAATTAATATAAGAGCTGTCTCTGTAAGCCTGCACTTGTGGAAACTGTGATTTTGTTTTGAGAAAATAAGCATCTCTGTTCGGCCTGACCTTCATCCCTACACACAGGCCTCCCTGCTTGGCACACAGGCTTCTCTGCACCTGGGTCCCTCTGCCTAGCACACAGACCCTCCTCCTTCACGTAGGCCTCTCCGACTAGCCTGACCTTGGTTTGTGCACACGGGCCATTCTTGTTTGAAGCAACATAACACTCACTCCTGCACACAGGCCTTGCCTCATGACCACCACTGTTTTATAACCATGATTTTCAACAATGGTATTTTCCTCGGCAGCGACATCTATTCTACGAAGAGCGCAGCGGGTCAAACGTGTCTCTCGTGAAAGTAGAAAGTGTTATGTCGCTGTACTGGCGTCACAGACCAATGAGTCAAGCATACCGACGCCTGTGAAAGATGTTCATTAAACACCTTTGTCACAAGCAATAGTTCTTATAATTACCGAATCACATTCGCTTCTGGTACCTTGGCTAGCTAACATTAGCTACCAGTTAAGTAGCTGCTTGTGACAGGGTTAGGGTTAGGTATTGCTGGCCCAGCTATTCCCGTGTCTATGCTTTGTCCTCCTCACTGTCTGGGACTGAAGAGGTTTCAGGTTTCAGGAGCTTCTTGTGATGCTACGTTTGCAGACCTCGTTGCAGTATCCATCTGACTAACGTCTGGGGCTTAAAGGAGAATGATAATTGCTATTTATAAAAACAGGATTTTTCTGCAGCTCATCACAGCAGCTTTCACTCCCACCATTTACTTTCTAAAATCCTTCAGATATTTTCCCTGCCGGCGGGAGATTCCAGCCTTAAGACAGTGTAATGCAAACCCTCCGTCAGTGTCAATCAATCTGTCAGTCAATACAATTTCAGTCTAATAGCACTTTTCAAGTAAGTAATGGCAGTGAACTGTTCACATTCTTATGCAACATGTCCTGATGGGTTCTAAGAGCCATGGAGGATAGGGTGGGGAGGTAGAGCCTTGGACATGACACACACACACACACACACACACACACACACACACACACACACATAGCCAGATACTTATCTACATGGCTGTGTGGCTTCCACAGTAGGAGACACTTCTGTTCTGAAGTCGCTGTCAAACTTTAACATGGGAAGATAACAGGGTCTCATAAACAGGAGAGAATGAGATGAGTCAGGTGAGCCTTTTGCCTGTCCTTTCCTAATCATGGAAAAGCAAAGGTTCTGCAAAGGTTTAGCTGCCTGCCTCTGTGGAAAGAGTCTGAGGACACGCCAGATAAACTCACAGATGTATGGCTACAATTACATATGTGCAGACAGACAGATAGGTGGATGGATGGATGGATGATGAAGGAATGGATAGATAAATGGAAGGATGGATGGATGGATGGATGGATAGTTCATAGATAGATAAATGAGTGGGCATGAGAATAAACCAAATGAAAGAGAAAGATGGGGAGATGGTAAGAGAGGGAATGGAAAGAAAAATCAATGCAGTGAGAAGACAAGAAAGATGTACAGGGACAGACAGACAGACAGACAGACAGACAGACAGACTGACAGACTGACAGGCAGACAGAGGAAGTTGTGATTGGTGTGCCTCATCCAGCGTTGATGAGGGGCGCACCCTCGCCCTTCTCTCAGACCCTAATCGGCCGATGCGACGCAATGCTCCTATTCAGGACCCTGTCTTTAAGGGCCCTTCACCCCTTTGTCTACAAAACAATGCTGGTGGACAGATGGTCCTGGCAAAACTCAGAGCCGCAACCCCCCCCCAGCCACACACACACCACCCCAGACACCCCCCCCCCCCCCCCTCCCCTGTCCCCCACTACCCCACTACCCCTCAACCCCAGCCACTCCACGTCTGGCAGAGTTACCGCACTGGGAGCGTATTTGATGAGAAAAGCCTGCCAAATATGTTTTCACACATTAAACTCTCTAACCCTGACAGCCAAATTGCATGGTTGGGGTGGGGGTTGGAGGGGGGGGAGTTATGTAGCTGAGAAAGCTAGAAGGAAACCTTTCTTCTCTCAAGCATTGCTGACACACACCATAGGCAAACTCTAAATAGTAGTAAATGCACAAGTCTTTACAACCCACAAAAAAGGCAGAGCTAGTCATTACTAGCATATATGAAATACAGAGCTAATTATTATTGTATGTTGATGTCAAGTGGATGCATTCAAACAAAATGATGGTATCTACACATACTGTTGGCTAATTTTCACAATGCTAGTTAAACCTATAATAAACTAAGTTTAAGAGCATGCAGCTCAAATAACCCTGGACACAAAAGGGACTAAAGGGGAGTATTATCCCTGTGTATATTTGCTAAGCAAACATGTTAGGCTTTATGGTTCTCATAAGAAGGCCAACATTTACCTTTCTTTTCTGTCTTTTTAAGTTGAGCATTTTCTAAGACTTAGAAACACAGGTTCTGTTTACAATATATCCACATGATTTGAGCTGACGAGGTTTGACATTGGTGCATCCATCTAAATCGAGGTGAAAAGGCAAACATGTCTAAAAGCAGGTGCTGTTGATATTTTAGTGAACGCCTGTCCCTTTGGGCAGTGATAATGAGTGTTTTCACCTCAGAGTCGGGGCAAAAACGTCCTGTTCTTGGGAGAGCGAGCAGAGAGCTGTGAGGTGCCTAAGAGATTAAGCGTTGATGTGAGCAGTTGGCAGGAAGGGGGAGGGGGGCTTTGATGTACCTCTGTTATTCCCACTGCTGCTGTTGTTGCCTCTACCTCCTCCAGCCCAGGATGCTTTGGCAGCAAGTTTTAGAGGTCACATGCCAGGATCATCAGCAGCAGCGCTCACATCACACAGATCAAAGGCACCAAATCACGAGGTGAAACAGCCACTGACGAGCCGTTCCCCCTTCAGTCACCCAGAGGAGAGAACGGGAGGTTTCTTTAAAGCGTTAAGACTGAGAGAAACTAAATCTTCCAATACAGCACATTTTCACATGCCTTCGCGTGCCTTCACTTCACATGGACTTTGCCTTTATTGACTCTCCTTGCTAGCTTTTACATAACAGCGCTGTGCTGAGAGCCTCCAACTGCATTGGCACTGAAGACTGTGACACTGTCTGTGAGTGTGCAACCAAAGCAATGGAAATCAACCTTAGGCCAACCTTAACCCAAATGGAGCTGCCAATGCATGATGTGTCTCTCATGCTCTCTCTCTCCTGCATTTCATGTCTGCTCTGTATTCATCCATCCATCTCTTCAATCTATCCATTCAATTTATCCATGCATCTATCTATCTGTCCCATGTACTGTCTATCTATATATCGACTGTATCTATCTATCTATCTATCTATCTATCTATCTATCTATTTCTCCTTTCAGTCCATCCTTACTCATTTCCTCCTCATGTTGCTATACCATATAACCAGTATAGCAATCTATCTATCTCTTTCTCCTTTCTGTCCATCCTTACTCATGTCCTCCT
>NC_045165.1:18956159-19016159 GCF_900700415.2 Clupea harengus
ATCGTGATTAAAAGTTTGTTTTCTTCTCAAGACTAAATCTTATAAATTAACGAGTAATCACTTCAGACAGCGTGTATTTTAGACACTGTTGTTTAATTGTATTTTTTTCGTGCTCTCTCGCCGTCATACAAGGAATATATGCGAGACACAATGGTGCCCCTCGACGGTAAATCGTAAGAATTGTCCCCTGAAGCAATTCGAATCACCTCAGTCAGCCCACCGTCTTCAACTATGTTGATGGGCCGACAGTCACCGGCAACCTAAACTGCTACAGCATTGGTAACCTTTTCACGGACTGGTCTAGTTAATTTCCTAGAGAAGTCGTGGAGTGTGGGTTGGCGACCATCTAACCTGGGACTGCTTTCTGTCGGGTGCTTTGCATTAAGGTGATAACTTAAAGACGAGCTGCTTCTGTAATAGCTACATTCAGCTTGACAAATGCTACATACAACTTTAGTTTTGTCGATTGTTCTGTCATTTTGCCTCTTAAACAGAAACTTTCCGCCCAACAATCCCTCAGCTCTCTCTATCTTCAACTACCGTCTCGGTCTCTTCTATCTAACTGACTTGCAGACACGCGGCAGTTTCGTGCCATGGGTCAACGCGCACCGGAAGTAAACAAAGTTGCGTTAACTGCGTTCAAATATTTTATTGCATTAATCTCGGCCACAATAATCTCATAGAATAACGTGTTAACTTTGACAGCCCTAAAATAAATAAATTACACGCACACTACGCAACAGAACATGCATTAGTTTTAATCGATGAAAAAATTATTTCATCGAGGAAATTCTTAATGATCAATTAATCGATTGTCGATTAATTATGCCCATCCCTAGTGTGTGTGTGTGTGTGTGTGTGTGTGTGTGTGTGTGTGTGTGTGTGTGTGTGTGTGTGTGTGTGTGTGTGTGTGTGTGTGTGTGTGTGTGTGTGTGTGTGTGTGTGTGTGTCAATGGATAAGTAGGGGTGGCAACTCGCGTGCGCACATGCGTTTGTTGTGCTTGCATCCCTTATATTTATATATACTGGGTTGCCCCCTGAGTTGGCCTTCTGTATAAGCCCATTTAAACCCATGCAAATAAACAGTTCCTAATCACATACAATAGAGGATAAGCAGCCTTAAGTCTTTGGACTGCCATCAACTCTGCCTGTGGAAAGCACCCGTTAGTCCAGCCCATCATCTTAATGCTGTATGGTTGGAGTTACTCACATGACGGGTGGATTGCTCTTTTCTGATGTTTTTAAGGAGCTGGGTGTTTTCAGCATTTTGTTTTTAAACAGGTTCTATAAAAAGGAATCACTTTTCCATTTACAGTGGGCAGGAACAACACAGGTGGACATAATGGTTCTTGAGTGTTGAGGAACCACACAGGTGGACATAATGGTTCTAGGGTGTGGAGGAACCACACAGGTGGACATGATGGTTCTACGGGGTGGAGGAACCACACAGGTGGACATGATGGTTCTAGGGGGTGGAGGAACCACACAGGTGGACATGATGGTTCTAGGGTGTGGAGGAACCAGACAGGTGGACATGATGGTTCTAGGGTGTGGAGGAACCACACAGGTGGACATGATGGTTCTAGGGGGTGGAGGAACCACACAGGTGGACATGATGGTTCTAGGGTGTGGAGGAACCACACAGGTGGACATGATGGTTCTAGGGGGTGGAGGAACCACACAGGTGGACATGATGGTTCTAGGGGGTGGAGGAACCACACAGGTGGACATGATGGTTCTAGGGTGTGGAGGAACCACACAGGTGGACATGATGGTTCTAGGGGGTGGAGGCGAGTCCTGCGTGTTGCATCTGTCTCACTATCCAGGTTATTTTTAGGACTCGCTTTACATGCTGAGAAAAAGGGGGCTACTAGAGGCTGCATTAGAGCAGGTCATTTTCTCTCTCTCTTTCCTTCTCCCTCCCTCTCCCCCTCTCTATTCCTTATTTTCTTCCTCACCTTCTCCCCCTATATTTCCCCCTCTCTCTCCCCCTTATCTCTTTCTATCTTTCCTTAACTCTTTCTATCTCTGTTCTTCTCTCCCCCATTCTATCTCTCTCTCTTTTCTTCCTTAAGAGTGTCTCCTTCCTTCGGTGTGACACGCAGTGCAAATGAGCCCTCGGAGGGGGTGCGTCTGTGGCTTTAAATGTAGATTTCGGTGGCACCGGCGGCTCTCTGTCAGCCAAATTGATGAAGCAGATTTATGACGGCTGCTGGGCACAACAAATTAAGCTGACAGTGATGTATGGGGGGCTAATGCCACCATGATCCCAGCGAAGCTCCGCTGGACGCTCGCCACGCCACCACCCTCTTGTTAGGATCTGTTAGGCAGCCGCATAATGAAATTCCTCCGACTGATTTGAGTTTTTTTTTTTTTTCGCTCTCTCTCTTTTCTCTTTATTACGCCATCTCTGCTTCTCCTCTCTCTATCTTCACTTCTCCTCTTTTCTTCTTCATGCCATCTCTCTCTCTCTCTTTTTCTGTTCCTCACCTTCCCTCCCCTTAGACTCATCCCAATGCCAGCAAGCTGCCCTTGAAGGACGCCTTCACCTTCGACGACTACAGGTTGGTGAGAACACTGTTTTTATAGGGCCACGTGCGTCCTGAAAGCCTAACCCATCATTTTTGGTGTTTGTGTGGAGGGGGAATTGCCTCTAAAAAGTGCAAAAATGTTGCCACTGTCGAAACGGGTCCCTCAAAACGGGGCGTTTGTTCTCATTGTTCTTTCATTAGCGTTGAATTATCTTTGAGGGAATAATTTATAGTGAGTGTGCTTTCATGTGCGTCTGCTGGAGTGTGATGCAAGCCTGCGCCCCCTCTGGGTAACGTGGGTTGGAATACATACAGCAGCTCGCTGCCATCACTGCTCTCGCTGCCATCACTGCTCTCACTGCTGCAGCACTCTCCGCTCTGGCCTCAAACCCTTGAAGAGGGAAATGGGAATGTGCATAAATGATCAATAACACGCCATTCTTTGATTGACCTCTAAATACAGTAAAGACATTAAAAACAACTAACAACTATAAAAGTATAAAAACAAAAACAACTAACAACCATAAAAATAATGGCCACTTTGTTGAGACATTTACCTCTATTGTGTGACTGGTTGGCAAATGAGGACACCAACATTCTGTCATATGAAAAAGAAATACAGATTAAGATAGCATAGTTTAGAGTCAGTGATCTCCCTATTGCTTTGATGTTTAAATGTCAGTTGTCTGGCTTGGTGCCAAGCGTTAGTAACGTGTTTGACCTCTGTTGGTGTCAGGTGGGCCGTTTCCTCGGTGATGACCCGACAAAACCAGATCCCCACGGAGGATGGCAGTCGGGTCACCTTGGCTCTGATCCCGCTCTGGGACATGTGCAACCACACCAACGGCCTGGTGAGTCCAGCATGCCTTACACACACACACACACACACACACACACACACACACACACACACAGAGCTACCTACATCATCCTATGTCCAACCACACCAGTGGCTTGGTGAGTCCAGCCAATTGAGTGTGCCTTAAGTAAATAACTGCGTTATGATGTTAACTGGACGTCGTCTCAGTCAGTGGCACAATGGCTGTCCATCTTTGTCTGATGCCATCCCTGGCAAAGACCCTCACAGCTCAATCAGCGCATCTTCCCATGCCCTTCTGAGGCTCAGCGTGTTGGTCTGGCCCAATATCCCTCTGGCTAAACAAGACCGAATGGTACAGCAAAGCTTCCTGCAGCAGACAAACTCTCTCAAACACAGAAACATGGCCATCCACACACACCTACTGTCAAACACACAAAGGCTTCTGTCACACATCATACAGATCCTATGTACTGCATTGGGGAGAACTACAAGAGGATGTCATGTTTCAGTCAGACAACATGCCTGAACCGTTACTTCAGTGGACATATCCTTGACGTTTAAAAACACTGCCTGAGTTCACCAACAGACACACACAGTGTTGAAATATCTGTATATTAACTGGTGTATGGATTTTAGTAATTGTGCGTGTGCTCACATACACACACACACACACACACACACAGGCGCACACACTCTCATACACACACACACACACACACACACACAGGCGCGCACACTCTCACACACACACACACACACACACACACACACACGTGCGCGCACAGAGTGAGAGACATGATTGTGTGGAAATAATGGTTTGAGACCAAAATAAGGAGAAATTCTGCAGACAAGTGTGGCTTCCTCCAGTCGATTACTCCTGGATCTCGAGGGATCGTTTGCATTTATTTCCACCATTTGTTTGATTGCTTAGTGGTCATTGTCACAGAGCAATATATTGTCTTCCTCCTACATGCGTGCAAAATGCATTTACATCCGAAATGAAATCTGTTTCGCGAAACAGCTGAGAGTCTGAGAAAGAGAAGTCATTAAGTGCCTTAATGAAATGAGATTGCATGTAGTCCCTAGGTTTATGTTTAATACAAATGTAGTGTCGTACCCTCACATTTTTCATCATAGATTTCTTGACAAGTGCTTTTTCATTTTCCTAATTTCGTTTAATTTATAAAATTGTTCTGTAACTCTGTGGGTATGGCTCTTAATATCCATTAGGCGTTAAATTATACATTTAAACAAATAAGTCTTTGCTTTATTTATTTTGGTAATGGTTTTTCTTTGGGTTGTTTTTCTCCTCTTAACTGCAAGCTGTGTAGCAAGCAGCGTGTTTCTGTTGTAGAGTAAAACCTCATAGCCTACTGTGCTGAAACTAATCATGCTGCTTTTGCACCATGAAGCAATTTAGATTTTGTTCCCCCACTTTTTCAACCCTTTTACAGATTACCACTGGTTACAATCTAGAGGATGACCGCTGTGAGTGTGTTGCCCTGCAAGATTACAAAGAGAACCAACAGGTAAGTGGCAATTGCATCACTATTTTATATATTATATATTTAAATGTCACTCTTATTAAGCCTATTAGCCTCCCACGTCCACTTGAATGCATTTCAGTACAGACTCACTTATGTTTTCATATGTGTCCACCCAGAAAACAACCCCCAGCGCCCCCTAACACACACCCCCACACACACACACAAACACACACCCCCACACACACACACAAACACACCCCCCACACACACACACACACACACAAACACACCCCGTTGTCCTCCCCCTCTCTTGCATTCTGTACACGAGCTTGAGAGTGGCGTTTATCAGCCGAGCCGGCTTCTCCGTGCCCGTGGGTAATATCAGCGTGCAGGCATTCAGATCAGCCGCGGGGAGAGACATAGGAGACTCTCCTCTCCTCTCCTCTCCTCTCCCTCCTCTCCTCTCCTCTGACAGGCCCAGGTAGTCAGTCCCTCTGCCCAGAATGGGAATTATTTGATAAGATTTGGGGAGACAGGCGCTGGAGAGTGGTGGGGGGTGAGGGGGAGGCCGTGTGGGGACTGGACCCTCTCCTCTCGTCTCCTCTCCTCCGTCTCTTCCCTCCCTCCTCCTCCTCTCTGCCGCAGTCGTTTGATCCCTGATTCTGCCTTCAGATTTTGTGGCGGGACGGAAACGCTTCTGAGTACAGGGCTGAGCTGAACCACTCCTCTTTCCTCTCTCTCTCTCTCTCTCTCTCCCCAACATCTGCTCTTCATCTCCTCTCTCTCTCTTTCCCACTCTCTCTTTCTCTCTAGCCCTCTCTCTCCCTCCATCCCCCAACCCCACCCCACCATTCTGCTATCTGTAAATGTAGTGTGTGTAATATACAGGAGTAGGACGTGACTGGTGTGTGGAGGAGTAATGTGTGTGTGTGTGTGTGTGTGTGTGTGTGTGGGAGGGGTAAAGGTAGGGTGAGGTGTCTGCCCTGATGGCCCTTCAGGTGTCTGCCAGCCTCCAGGCCTGGCACAGCTAGCAATCAGTCTTCATTCCCTCTTTTTGGTATTATACACCATAGGTGAAGCAGCCATTATGGTCAGATGAGCCGGAAGTAAAGCCCACATCAGGGTTAGGGTTAGGCTCTTCTGTTCCTCTTACAGCAAGTCTTAAAGCGGCAGAAGCAGGCAAACAAAGTCCAAAAGGAGAAACCGGCTGCTTCATTAAGCGCTGCCATGACTGTTTCTGACAGGGCTGTTCCACTTGGCACCGTGCACAGTGAGAATGCTGAAACTGAACAGTAGTGAGATTTATCAGTGACTCACTACATGAAACGCAGACAGTAATTCTTTGGAATCAGAAATGCCTGTACTGTGTCTGCCTCTATTGTCATACCTACGGACTCCTCCTCTCCCTCGCTTCCTCTCAGATCTACATCTTCTACGGAACGCGCTCCAACGCAGAGTTTGTCATCCATAACGGCTTCTTCTTCGAGGACAACGCCCACGACAGGGTGAAGATCAAGCTGGGCGTCAGCAAGAGCGAGCGGCTTTACGCCATGAAGGCCGAGGTGCTGGCCAGGGCCGGCATTCCCTCGTAAGTCTTGCCCACGATCCTCTCTGTCTGCTGTAGGTAGCCGTCAACTCTACTGGGTTGGGCCATATAAGGGCCACATCTGCCTTTGACACTGTATAGATTTATTAAATAGCACATGTCACTCACCCAGCGGTGTGACTTATCGTCATAATTATAATCATCAACTTGTGCATGTGTATATCATAAGAACAAGCACAATTCAATAAAATCACAGTGTATCAGTAAAACTGAATAGGCAAGCACAAAAAAGAAAATAAATGGTTTAATGAAAGATGTGAAATGCTGCTTTTCACCTTGTCTTTGGGTGCCGAGCCTGTGCATGGTTTAGTTTAGAATGGACTGGGCACTGTGTTATAGGACAGTGTTGAAAGTATTCTAGCCATAAGGAGCAGTGCATGGTTTGGTGTGGTATGGAGTGGGCGCTGTGTTATTGGACAGTGTTGAAAGTATGCTAGTTGATAATAATAGAGAGAAATACTGCGATCTTTTTTTCCGGCAGTTGAGGATGAAGCGCCCCTGTCCCTGTGCGCTCACAAGCACTGTGACATTCTCCCGGTGAGAGGAGAGCCTCATCATTTTATCATTACCCTAATCAAACACAGCACTCTCCCTCTGACATTTTTAATAAGCCGCTTTTAATCTCTTATTGATTGTATTCTAAATTCCACGCTATAATTAAATTAGATGGCGGAGTCGTCCCTCTTTTTGTCATCTTTCTTGTGTGGCAGGTTTAGCAGATAGAGTGGTGGGTTGAAGGCCTTTTTTTACCTGTGAAGTCTTTACAGTGTCAGTGAATCTGAGAGAGACCTCGGCAGGAACAATCAGCTGTGTGCTTCATGGATTAGATCGGCTTCTTTAATGATCGTACTGCCAAGATGGTGGAATTTGCATTCATTAGAGTACGGTACCGAAACCAGCACGCTCTCAATATAAAAACCGTGTAAGATGCAAGCACACACACAGCACAGCATGGCTTTATCTGTCTTTGTCGGAGAGTTCAGGGTTAAACCCTCTCACAGATTCACACTTTTATAAAGGGCTTGAGCGAGAGGGGGGGGGGGTGTGGAGAGTAATTAAATTATGGGGCTGCGAAAGCTCTGTAATGCATTTTGTAGTGCAATATTGCCGGCCTGTCTGTCACTCTGATCAATACAGCGAAACGCATGAAAATATTGCCCTTCTTAAATTCCCCTCAGCCTTGACAGCAGGGAAGAGGAGGAGGAGGAGGGGTGGTCCAGTATGAAGCATAGGTGTCTGTCTGTGTGCCTTTCTCTCTCCCTAAAGCGTGCGATAAGACGGGATGGGTATGTGTGTGTGTGTGCACGTGGCTGATCTGCCTCAGTAATTAAAGAGTAAATTATAAATGATTGAGCGTGTTTTTAAAAATGCATTGGGTTCACTGGCTTCTTTTCACTTTAGATCAATCAGTTGTCAAGCGGTGGGTTTTGCGGGCAGAGGGGGTGTTTGGGGGGGGGGGGGCTAAAACGCCTGGCTGCCATTAGCACCTCTCTGCTGGTCCTGTCGGAGATAATTTAACTGCAATAAATATTTCTTTGAGGGAGGGGGCAGAGAAAGGGTGTGTATGTGGGGTGGGGGTGTTGTTGTTGCGCTAGCAGGTCATGGTGCCCAGAAGGCCAAGGCCAGGAGTGACATTGCCAGGGAGAAAATGGGATGTAATGAGGATAGTGTGTGTGTGTGTGTGTGTGTGTGTGTGGTGTTGGGTTGTGGTGCGTCGCTGTGTTTTGTGTGTGTTTACCTTTGGCTCTGTCCCTCCACAGGTCCAGCATCTTTGCCCTGCACTGCAGCGACCCCCCCATCTCCGCTCAGCTCCTGGCCTTCCTGCGTGTCTTCTGCATGACTGAAGGTACACACACACACACACACACACACACACACACACACACACACACACACACACACACACACACACACACACACATAGTGAACGAGCGAGCGAGGCCTCTCACACGCGGAGCTCCCCGTGGCTTCCTCCAGGCCTCCCTGCCATGAAACGCGAGTCGGGAAGACATGTTCTACCAACGACTCCTACAACACTCTGAGGGGCAGGACACACACACACACACACACCAGCCGTCCCAGAGGTGTTTAATTGATCAAGACAGTCCCGCAGTTGTGACGAAGGAGCGATCCTGAGCGCGTGAAATATTCATCTGCGCACGCACAGGAAGGACCCGTGTCATAAATCCCAGGAAGCAAGGGGCCGTGTCCTCTGGCAAGACCTCTTAAGGCGGAGCCATATATTATTCAGACTTTGTATGTTAATTTTTTAAAACCACCGCAGCCCTTCTAGTCGGGGGGTCCCTCTGTGCTCCTCTGCATCTCTCTCTCTCTCTCTCTCTGTCTGTCTATCCCTCCTTCCTCTCTTTCTCTTTACTACAATGTCCCTCTTGCCTTTTCTCTCGATCCTCCCCATCTCTATCCCCCTCTCTCTTCTCTCTCCCTTTCCCTATCATTCCTTTCTCTCTCCATCTCTATTTATCTGTCATCTCTCTCTCTCTCTCTCTCTCTCTGTCTCTCTTCCTCTCCCCATCTCTCTCTGTGTCTCTCCTCTTAACAGATCTGACAGGACGCTGTGCCGTGCTCACATTAAGCACTCATTCCCAGCTCCTTTCATCTCCTCTCTGCTCCTGTAATCAGACCTTACATAATCTCAGCCCATCAAACCGCTGGCTCCCCTGCTATCTCTAATGGGAGAGGGGTATGGGTGTGTATGTGGGTGTATACATTTCATCGTGTGTGTGTGTGTGTGTGTGTGTGTGATTTGCAGAGGAGCTGAAGGACTATCTGGTGGGTGAGCATGCCATCAATAAGATCTTCACACTGGGCAACACGGAGTTCCCTGTCAGCTGGGACAACGAGATCAAGCTGTGGACCTTCCTGGAGACCCGCGCCTCTCTGTTGCTCAAGACCTACAAAACCACCTCTGAGGTGAGTGTGTGTGTGTGTGTGTGTGTGTGTGTGTGGAAAAAGGGCAGACCTTCCCTCCTAATGTCCTAAATTCCTGTTCAGACTTCCTCTAGCTATTAGACACATCAGACATGCTCTACGAACTTCGTCAAATTCTCAAGCACACCACAATTCTCAAGTCCACTTTTCCTATACTCTCTCAAGTTCTCAAACACACCAGAGTTCATACACATCTAGAACCCCCAAGCCTATTTTTTCAACTCCCAGGTGCTCCTTCTAAGCAACAATGCTTTGCACATTTTGCACCACTGTTAGCCGGTGTTACACATACCTAACTAAGTTGCCTTCAAGGTCATGAACAACCAAATTTGCTAAAGTTTTCTGTAATAACTGAGGTTGTAACTGGATCTTTGTGTGTGTGTGTGTGTGTGTGTGCGTGTGTGTGTGTGTGTGCGTGTGTGTGTGTGTGTGTGTGTGTGCGCGCGCGCCGGGCGTGCAGGAGGACCGCACCATGCTGGAGAAGCCAGACCTGTCTCTGCACTCTCGCACGGCCATCAAGCTGCGCCTGGCGGAGAAGGAGATCCTGGAGCGGGCGGCGTCCAGCGGGCGGGCCAAGCGGCTGCACTTCCAGCAGCAGCTGGACGAGGGCGCTGCGCTGCCCCTCTACGAGGAGAGCGACATCGCCCTGCTGGAGAATGCCGACGCCAAGCTGCCCATCATCCTCCGCAAGCTTGAGGAGGAGGAGGAGGATGATGATGAGGAGAGGAGCGCAGAAAAGGAGCTCAAGATGGCGCAGGGAGATGCAATAGGGGTGCCACTCCTCAACGGCGAGCGCAAGCCGACTGTGGGCCCAGACCCCATGTCACAGCTGGAGGAGAAGGAAAAGGGGGAGAAGGGAGAGCTGGAGGAGAAGGAGAAGGGAGAGCTGGAGGAGAAGGAGAAGGGAGAGCTGGAGGAGAAGGAGGAGAAGGAGAAGGGAGAGCTGGAGGAGAAGGAGAAGGGAGAGCTGGAGGAGAAGGAGGAGAAGGAGAAGGGAGAGCTGGAGGAGAAGGAGAAGGGAGAGCTGGAGGAGAAGAAGGAGAAGGGAGAGCTGGAGGAGAAGGAGAAGGGAGAGCTTGAGGAGAAGGAGAGGGAAGAGCTGGAGGAGAAGGAGAGAGGGATACAGAAGGAGGAAGAGAAGAAGAAGGAGGAAGAAGAGGAGGTGAAGGACATGAGTGTGGGCTCGCAACAGGAGGAGAACTCGAGTGATATGAGAACTGGTGATGAGTCCAAAGAGAACGCAGACTAGAATCCTCATGCCTGTAGAGCAATATACACACACACACTGCAGTTTTATTTATTTTTCTTTTTATGTTACTTTAAATGTCTCACAGGAAAACTAAGGCTAATTAAAACAGAAGTGGCTATTTAACTTTAGCAATTAAAAAAAAAAGTTTCAATTGTCAGTTTGACTTTTTGTTTTTGTTTAGGCTTTAGTTTTTTTTATTTTATTTGTTTTTTTATATAGATGTGTTCAACAAGCAGCATCTTAAGCAACCAGCATGTCCGTGCACCCTTCTTGCAGTTGGTGAAAGTCATTTTTTCTTAAAAGGGTGTTTCGTGCCCTCCTGGCTCTGGTGTGTTCTTTATTGAAGTTTCAACCCATGGATTATCCTGGGTTACAACTCGTTAAACTTAAGACACATTTCAATGTGAAGCTTTTTGATTGGTTACTAAACACTCGCTGGCTTAAAAACAATAACAAACAGTAGATACGATTTCTGTAGTCACTTGGGAACTTTTTGTTTTGTACCGATTTCCCCCCCCCACATCCTCTCATTTTCACCCTAGCTGGTGCAAGCCAAGGGCCTAGTTTTTGTTTTCCTAGCCAACGCCAGCTATGAATATGGATGTTTTCTATCTTTAGATTCCAGTCACTGCCTCTTACACTGGATCCAGTGTACTGACTGACTGACTAAGACATACTAACGCTTTAGAAAAAAGACCCAGAATGGTCCGGAAGTATTGACTTGCACTTTTCTTTTTGTGGAAACAATCAGCGTTATGGCACTAAGATTAATCTGTTTCGTTTTTTTATGAGTCCTTTGTGATGTGCAAGGGCCACATTTAATTTAAGACAGAGTATGTTAATGTAATGAGGCTTACTACGAACTTACATGCTTGTCTCTAATGAATGTAAGTCATTTGAGCCACAACGCATCCCTAGGATGTTTTCACCTTCGTCGTCGTGGGTAACGTCACTCATTGGACTAGCAGTTTGTCACTATGACACTGGGACAAAAAAAAGTGACCCTTTTTTTTTTTTTTTTCTCTCTGATGGCTCAATTCAATATGCCAAGTCACCATGTGTCAATCTGTGATACTTTTTGTTCAACTTTTTGTACCTTCAATGTTTTCATTGAATGTTTTTGTTTGTTTATATTTTTCTGTTTCTTTTAAAGCCTTAAGAGAGTTATCTATGTTACAGACAGGAGAGACAGAAGGTGACTCGGTTCACTGCAGAAGTGTCCATTCTGTGTTTGGCATTCGTTTCCTCCAATCAGGAGGCAATCGCAGACCCAGAATGTCTAGGCAGTGTTCATGTATATCTCACGATGAATGGAATATCACTGGCTTCATGTGTGTTATTTTGCTGTGCCGTGCCCCCTGCAGACATCAAGAGCTTTTAGCTCAGGAGTTCCTCTGCTACTTTCAACGTTATTGTGGAACGCTGTCTAACTTTGTCACCAGGTCCGTGCCCGGCCTGATATTAAAAGTATTTTTAAATTTGAGCAACGTTTAGTATAAAGAATGTTTATAATAAATACCTGACACCATACCAGTGACTAACAAGACTAACTGCCTGTGCTCATTCTACGGACACGGATGGACACCTCTCCTTGCAATACTCTTGAATGATCTTGCTGCTTTGTATATATGTTTATAGCAACTGAGAGCCTGTCTACTGCTTGTGGCGTGTACTGCTGCCAGCCATTAAGCATAGCTATCTAGCGCCAGAGGAGTCCGCAATGGATTATCTTTTAACATGCAGTTGGTTTAAATAAAGGGCAGCAGGACTGTGTGCGGGCAAAGCCACCTTTCGTCAGGTGGCTGTCTGCGGTGAACGGTCCGAGATTAAAGTCGCTCTCATTTTTCACCCAAACCGTGTAAGGTGTTGCTCTGTCTTTCTCGTCTGACCTGTCACTCTAGGATCTTTCAAGCACTTTCCTTATGGTTCATAAGGTTACCAGCCCATTGTTCTTCCTCATTCCTATTTCAAGGGATGAAAAAAAAGATTCAATATAGTTTTTTTTTTCTTTCTCTCATTCTTTCAACCCTTGCCCCATTACAAATTTATAAAAGAAACATTATCTTGAATCATTTAATTCAGGGCAATTAAATTTTGAAATTTTCCATTCATTATTCATGGGCTTTAAGATAAAACCCCTTTAATCCCTGAATAGATTATTATAATGGCCGATAGGGTGGCCAGTAGTAAACTGCGGCAGTCCTGCACATGTCCGGTGCTGTTAGTATTCGACGTGTCATGCCTGAGAGCGAGCGAGCGTGTGGTGGAGCCATGGCCAGGGACCGTCGCACCAAAGTAATCCAGCCCATGAATAATATACACAAGTCTCTATTAATATACAATGGTGCTGAGCACGCTTGACTGGAAAGCCCATTGTCATGCAAGTATTTACCAATACCCTAACTGTGTGTGTGTGTGTGTCTGCCTGCCGCAGGCCTGGGAGGGGATGCACCTCCAAGAGGTTAGGAGGTCATTCAGTGCCTTAGTGCCACAGAGTGTGCAGTCTACTCGAATGGCGCAGACCTACATCTTGATTTTATACAACACGTGACAAAGTGTTTAGATGGGACAGTGCCCTTATTTGGCCTCTTTTTTATTGTCTCCAACTCCATTGTCTCAATTGTTACCATTGCTTTTGCTCTGGCTAGAGTAAGGATGGCTTATTTTTTAAATTTTTGTCGGCCCAAAATGACACAATATGAAATGACAAAAAAAAAATGTTTATATAAAACAGAGACTTCCTGTTGGTTGTTTAGACAAAGGTCAAGGGAAACGCGCAGACATGGGGTCAAAATAGCAGGTAGGTAGGTGGGTGGGGAGGGGTGGCCTTGGCATGTCTGTTGGTTCACCCCTCTGTACTGCATTAGCGGTCACTCTCATGAGCCGCGTTATTCGGTAAAGAACTATCCTACACCTGCGTCTCACGTCTCTTCGACACGACAGTTAGAAGCCACTTCACGTTTAAACACAGGCCTTTGTTAACCAAGGCTTTCTGAAACTAACCCCAGTCCGCTTCAGTAGTTCGCTTGTCCCTGACAGGCAGTGGCCCCTCATGGTAGCTATTTGTTTGATTTTTGAGGCCCTGAAGAAGTTAAGTGCTTTTTAACGGCCTTGAGCTACTGTTTGTGTGTTAACCACCAGGACTGTGCCATTATGCCTCATCGTGCATGCCTGCAAGTACAGTTTGGTTTGCTTCCATTTCGTGTTTTTTTTTTCAGTGCACACTCAGTTTGAATACTGCAGGTTCTCAGTGTGAAAGAGTGTATTGTGTGGTTGGGGGGGTGTCATGGTTGGAGCCAGGCCTGAGCGGTCTTAGCGCGTGTATTAAGCTTCATCCTCCAGCCTTGTCTATGCTTTGAAGTGGTCAAGACTTTCAGCCAGACTAACAGACTTTCTTTTCTTTCTTCTTTTCCGTTTAGTCTTTAGACTTTATTGATGAAAAAGACAGAACTGATGACTGATGTCTGAAAGCTGCCATGTTCTCAGCTGGTCGTCTTTAGCATTGTCAGTCACTCTCTCGCTATCACTTACTCTCTCCATCTCTTTCTTTTACTCTTTCTCTCTAACTTTCATGTGCTCTCTTTCTTTTCCCTCCCTCTCTCTCTCTCTCTCTCTCTCTCTCTCGTCCTCATACACGTGTGAGTCCCAGCCTTAAGGCAGAGGCCCATAATGGAAGAAGCCATTTATTATTGATGAGGCGGGATCGGAGGACTGGGATAGGGACGGCGGAGGCTGGCCTAGCGTGACCAGACCAGACCTCTCTTCATCCATCACTTCATGGGACTGACGTGCCGAGAGAGTGATTGGCAAGGGCGGAAGAAAAGTGTGAAGAACGCAACCAAGAGATGGCAGATGAAGGCTGTAAAAAATGGAGGGAACGGGGAGCTTTTACGAAAAGGAGGGGAGGGGAGGGGGGATGTGTCTCTTCAAGCGTGGTGCTTCTCAAACTCTGCATGCACTGTTAAAGATTTAAACAGGTGCAATGATACCTATAACAACAGCAGGCCGTGGTGTGTGTGTGTGTGTGTGTGTGTGTCTCTCTCTCTGTGTGTATACAAGCAGTGTTGATACTTGTAAACATCACAGAAAGACTAGTTGCTGACTGTACATCGGCCTCACACAAAAATCCACTTCAATCGCAGTGAGTGCGCCGTGATGCTAGTGAGTGCAGAAGTTCTCTTCATAACCTGCTAGGATTTGTCAAGTTATTTACCTTCCCAAGTCATAATGTTATTCAGTCATGCCAGTACGGACACGTTTGCATAAGTATGTAAACACACACGCACACAGCGCACACGTTGTCAAACAAAGACAGGCCTGTGTCTTGCACTCGGCCTGAGTAGTATGTATCCAAAATAGCAGAGGTTCAGCCTGATCTCATATTCCTTTTCAGCAAGCAACATTTAATTTTTAATCCTATTTAAGCCAACTGGAAGTAGTATTTTGCAACAGTGAAACCACCGCATCTATAATTGATGCCCTGTCTTGGCTGATGTAGTGGGAATGTTTAGCGGCAGAAGGAAGGAGGGAGGGAGTGATGCATGGGAGACCCTGTGGGCACTGGCTGGAGGGGGAGGGGGGGGGCTCTGCTGCTGCTGCTGCTGCAAAGCTCAACACAAATGCAAATGGCATGCTGATAAGGGGCCATAAATCCATTGTGTGTGACGTTTCCTTCTCTGCTGCTCTCCCTGAGCGTCCTGAACACACACACACACACACACACACACCCTTCCCATCTCAGCCAAGCCTAGAACCCCCTCATCTCGCCCTCCTCAAGAAAAATGAAGACAGTTCGCCCCCCCCCTCCCCCCCCAAACACACAAAGACCCAGGCAGGATAAGGAACAAGGGCAGCTCCAAAAAAAGCTCTTAGCTAAGAAAAACCTGCGACAAAGACCTCTCAGTGTGCCTCCTGCAAGATGTGCTGCGGGGACAGGGAGAGGGACAGAAGATGGGGGCCTGGTGGTGGTGGTGGTGGTGGTGGAAGGGGTTTTATTTATTTTATTTTTTATTCATTCTGGAGTGTCCTCCTTTGTGTGATGCCTGAATCGTTATCTTCTGCCTTTAATGGGCTAGGGATGACGCCCCAGGATCACAGACAAGGAAGACGACGGGGGAGGGGGGGAGGCAGGGAGTGGGTCGGGAGCGGGAGTGACCGCGGCCTGCCACGTCCGTCCCCACAAGAGTTGTTAATTCTACTTCGCCTCGCTCTGGCGAGAGAGAGGGAGAGGAGAGGAGAGAGAGGGGAACATCATTCTCTATTCTCCCAGGTCAGAGTGGGAACAATTAAGTGTGGAGGGCGCGGGGAGCGTGCGGCGAGCAGGCCGACAGCTGATGAATGTGCGGGCAGGCTGCAAGTGACAATATGCAGACAAGCGAGATCATTTGCAAATGGATGCAGGGAGACAGAGAGAGAGAGAGAGAGAGAGAGAGGGATGGATGGGGAGAGAGAGCGAGGAGGCGGGGGGGGGGGGGGGTAGCGAGGCAAAGTCAGAGACAGGGAAAGAGGGTGGGGGGGCCTTAACCCTTTCCATTCCTGTCTTCCCAAGGAGAAAGGTAGAGAAAAAAAGAGACATTGAGAGATTGTTATCAGTGTCTATATACAAACAGGTGCACTTTGGATGTGGATCTGGATTTATCTGAGTAATTGGACTAAATTCACTAAACAGATTTCAGCTGAATGTAAAAGCATACAGCAAAACAGAATGAGACAAAGGATGTTCACTGCTCGGCATTAACGTTGCAGTCATGCAGAGTACACTAGTTTCCCCAGCTGTGCAGAGGGGTAAGCAGACAGACGCGACGGTGACGGGACGCGCCCGTTTAATTGCAGTGCGGGCCCCGTTGACGGGCAGAGGATGATCTCTATCAAATCAAAGCCCATTAGTCTAATAGTGATGGAATAAGTAGCAGTGATGCCCAGTCAAATCTGGCATTAATCACGCGCCCGTGATGTGCTCCTCCTGCGTCATCTATATTTAATGTCGAGCCAGGCGCACTCGCTCCACTGTATCACTGAAGAGCCTCTGTAAATAGACTTGTGTAGGATTGTCAGGAGGGTTTTTTTTTTCTTCTTTTTTTCTTTTTCAGGCACTGAGCTCTAACTCGGCGATACAGTAATGAGAAAAGAGAAGATTCCTGCCGTCGCTGTCGCCGCACATGAAAATTAGCCGAGGCGAGGAGACGGACGAACGGCAGGCGGCCAGTGTTAAGCGGAGAGTGGCCTTTTTAGAGTTCATTAACCCCCGTGTTGTCTTTTGGCCGTCAGTCGGGGTGAAGAGGTCGCTGTGTGGAGTCTCTCTTCACCAGTTAAACCCTCTTCTTGTTACACAGAGGTGGACCGACCAACACTGCAGGGCTGCCACCATGTTTGACATCACCATATTCTTCCCCTGGCCTGACACACACACACACACACACATACATTTCACTGACACACAGATGAGTGTAACATGCTGTCCTTCAATGACTGTGCTGCCTGTTGTCCTATCCCCACTCTCGGAGGTCATTCAACGAAATGGGCCAGGCAAATGAGACTGGCATGTGTGTCCGTGACTGTGTGTGTATGTGTGTGTGTGTGTGTGTGTGTGTGTGTGTGCGCACATGGGGGAAGGGGGTGTCGTGAGCTCAGGCTCCCCTCCCTCACCCCTCCAGCTCTTAATTGACCTCCAGGTGTAAGATGAGTGGCGGACGGTGGCTTCCAGCGCTCCACTTAGGAGGCTGACATGTAAATCAATCACCGCTTTGATCCTAATACCCTTAACAAGGTGTGTCTAGGACTCAAAGGACATCTCCGTCAGCTCTCCACCATTCTCCCTGTCTTGCTCTTTATTTTCTTCTCTCTCTCTCTCTCTCTCTGCCTTTGTCTCCCTTTTGGTTCCACTCTGTATTTCTTACCCTGTTCACTCTTTCTTTCTCTCATTCTCCTTCTTTTTCTCACTCTTGCTCTTTCTCTTTCTTTTTCTCTCTCTCGTCTCAGAAGCAGCACACCTCTCCAGCCCCTCTCCATGGTGTCTGAATGCAACACAAAACTCATCTCTGCCCAGAGCTGTCTCCACTCTCCCGTCTGCAGGGTGTACCTGGTGTCTCCCGGACGGATGCAAACTGTGTTGGCCTCTCCATCTCCGACAGTTAGACAGCTGTGTCCTCTAGAACTAGTCGCTGGTGCACTATTCTCCATTTTCTCTGAGTTGTGGGACAGGAACTTTGTACTGCACTTGTGTTGAAGTGCCTCCTACTTCCACATGTTGGGAAAAGGAGGGCACTTGAGTTGAGGTGAGGTTTGTTTAGCCTAGGTGAGGTAACATACCAAATATGCCTTCCCCACAACACTTCTTCATTTCCAAAGTGCCATGGAGGACTTGTCTGTAGTACACTGTGTTTCACCCACCAGCAAATTATTTAAAGTGCCTCACATTTGTCCAAGTACGTTGTGTCCAAAGGAGAAATGTATCAAACCTGAAATCAAATTAGGAAGAGACAAACTAATCTGACATTTCATTTTTATAAATAATTGCTGCTCCAAAAGTCCCTGGCGGCAGCGCCTGGAGGAGATCAAACTTCTAATGCTCTTAAAATTGTCCCCCCATATTTTATTTATGGCATTTTATATACTTTGTTGCCTCAAGATCCCTTGAAAATACTTCATTGTATCTGATGGCAGGCCTGCTGTAATAGAGTTTCCGCGTTTGGGCCGAGTGCAGTGGAGTTCTAAACTCTGTGTGCTTCTTTAATAACCCGCAGTGCAATCTCCTCTCATGCTGATATATATTTATTTATTTATTTACAAAAAAGAAGAAGAAACATTTTGTTTTCATCTTCAGATCAATATTTGTTGGCGAGAGGGACAGAGACAAACACAGGACAGTGTATTCCTCTGCTCAAATTAAAGAGCTCTTGCCGCATGAAAGCGAACACCCACAGCCTGTAAGGTGAGTTTGAATGAACAGACTGAGAGGAGTGCTTTGCTTTGTCACCTTTGAGCTGTGTCGAGTGGACACCGGTGCTTACACCTACTTACAGTGGGAAAAATAAGTATTTGAACCCCTGCCGATTTTGCAAGTTTGGTCACTTGCAAAGAAATGTGTGATCTATAATTGTAATAGTAGGTGTATTTTAACAGTGAGAAACAGAATATCAACAAAAAAATCCAGAAAACTGCATTTTATAACATTTATGACTTAATTTGCATTTAATGCAAAAAATAAGTATTTGAACCCCTAGCAAAACATGACTTAGTACTTGGTGGAATAACCCTTGTTGGCAAGCACAGACGCCAGACTTTTCTTGTAGTTGGTAACCAGGTTTACACACATCTCAGGAGGGATTTTGGTCCACTCCTCTGCAGATCCTCTCCAAATCCTTAAGGTTGCGTTTTCAATATGAGGGAATAAGGTTCAAGCCCAATATTCCACGTTATATGGCCTCATCCATAGTCCCCTCGATGCAGTGGAGTCGTCCTGTACCCTTGGCAGAGAAACAGCCCCAAAGCATAATGTTTCCACCTCCATGCTTGACGGTGGGGATGGTGTCATATTCAACATTCTTCCCCCTCCAAACGCGGCAAGTCGAGTTGATGCCAAAGAGCTTGATTTTGGTCTCATCTGACCACATCCTGTCTCCCAATCCTCCTTAGAATCATTCAAGTGTTCATTGGCAAACTTCAGACGGCCCTGTACATGTGCTTCCTTGAGCAGGGGGACCTTGCGAGTGCTGCAGTACTTCAAACCATTACGGCGTAGTGTGTTGCCAATTGTAAGCAGGTGGTTTGCGTGAAAGACAATGTGGGGGTGGGGTCCAGCCCGCCCGCCGGTTTAGACGTCGTGACACACCTGTGTTGCATTAATCAATTGGTAACGGGAATATAATGGGTTCGCTTGTGTAGAAACGCGAGGTCAGGGACAGGAGATACTGCTGAGCTCCAAGCCGAGGGCTGCCGTGCCAGGACGTGGGTGAGTGCTATATACCCGTCGCATTACTAATTCGCTATGAGATTGATACTAAGTGCGTTGGCTTAGATAGCTGACCGTTGCGTGTTGCGATCACTGGTCTGTGTACCTCCGATATACCCCACGTCCGGCGGTCGCGGCGAGGAGGCCAGCGTATCAGGTAGTATTCTGTTGCCTTTGCTTGGGGGTTCAAATACTTATTTTCTGCATCAAATACAAATAAAGTCATAAATGTTATAAAATGCAATTTTCTGGATTTGTTTGTTGATATTCTATTTCTCACTGTTAAAATACACCTACCATTACAATTATAGATCACACATTTCTTTGCAGGTGGCCAAACTTGTGAAATCGGCAGGGGTTCAAATACTTATTTTCCCCACTGTACATTTATTCATGTTAGCAGAGATGTTAACCGTTGTCCAAAGCAACTTACAGTATATTCCATTATATAAGCAACTTAGAGTAAGATACCCGTTTCCTTCAGTACATGTGTTCCTAGGTATCAAACCCATGACCTTGGTGTTGTCAGGACCTCCGTCTACCCTCAGTCACAGGAGCGTAAACGTATGGACTCAGGGACACTTAGCAGCTTAATCACCTTGGATACCTCTAGAGGGAGCAAAAAGCCACTTGCTGCAGCTTTGGGATTCTCTGTGCAGTGTGTGTGTGTGTGTGTGTGTGTGTATATTTGAACAGGAGATGATGTTTTCTGGCTTGACTCACTGTGAGGTGAGATGAGAAGATGAGACTGTTCAAACATAGTTGGAGTGGGTGAGTGGTTTGCTATTCACAGTGTGAGAGTCAATTCAGAATCTCTCCTCTGACCTTCTGCACTGCTGCGTTCACGCTGGACTTGTCTTTTAAATAGTGTCTGTAAACACACACACACACACACACACACTAACTGGCTTTGAAACCCCACTGGCCACACATACAGTTATGATCCCCAGCGCCTGTTTCTGTCTGTAGCCTACCCAAGCCTTCCAAACATACACACTCACAGACACTTGTGACCACTTGCTCCCACTGGCTTTGTCGGTGTCTTTCGTAGGTGTTGGTCCAGGTCTGCTGGCATTCTCTCTCTCTCACACACACACACACACACACACACACCGACAGTGGTGTTGCCGGAGAGCTGGGCCTGCCTCTCCCCCTCTCGTCCATGTGCCGTGGAGACATTCAGGCTGACAGACACTCGGCCACGCCGGCTGGAGAGGCCCTGGTGCCACAAGCCATCTCATCTCCCCACCCAGCCACGGCCACCTGAGTGTGTGTGTGTGTGTGTGAGAGAGAGAGAGTGTTCATTTGTGGGTGAGTATGGGTGAGACAGACCAATTGTATGTATGTATGTATGTCTGTGTGTGAGACAGGGAGAGAGGGGCAATGAGTTTGTACGTATACGTGAATCAGTGTGTTTATGGGTAGGAAAGACCAATAGTGTGTGTGTGAGGGCGAGGGAGGGGGGTGAAAGACTGTGTGTGTGTGTGTGTGTGTGTATGGGTCAGAAAGACCAATAGTGTGTGTCTGTAAGAGAGAGTGAGTTGGGGAGTGGGTGAATGAGAATGAGACTGTGCATGCAAATAAGTGTATTTAAGGGTGAGACCAGGGGTGTGTGTGTGTGTGTGCCAGAACTCATCTCATCTCTTTCCCCTGCCATGTCCACCTGAGAGGTAGGTGTGAGTGGGTGGGTAGAGAAACACTGAGTGTGTGTGAGAGGGAAGAAGAGTGTGTACATTTCAAGTTTGTGTGTGTGTGTTTGTGCCAGAAGACATCTCATCTATTCCACTCTACCATGTCCACCTGAGAGGCCAGTGTGTGTGTGTGTGTGTGTACGTTTGAGAAACAGTGTGTGTGTGTGTGTGTGTCAGAAGTCATTTAATCTTCTCCATCCTACCACATCCACCCTGAATGGCCAGCTCCTGTCAGTGAGGGCGTAGAGAAGTGTGTGTGTGTGTGTGTGTGTGTGTGTGTGTGTGTGTGTGTGTGTGTGTGTGTGTGTGCGCGCGCCTGTTTGGATCAGTTGTTTTGTAACTGTGTGGGTGTGTGTACATTTGTGTCTGGAGGGTTTAAGACTGGCACAGAGTGACACTGCCCAACGCCACCCCCACCCCTTCAACCATCCACACACCACCCCCCCAACCTACCCCAGGGTTTGGAGTCAACAGGGTATCAACCCCCCCTTACTGCCTGTGCCCCCACTCCCTGGTAACCCCCACCTCACCTCCTGGTTCTGGGTCAAGGTGGCTGTGTGTGTGCGTGTGTGAGTGAGTGTGAGTGTGCCGTGACACAGATGTGGTCCGACAGGGGTGCCGGCGCTGCCCGTTTAGAGCTCCTCTTGTCCGGCGCTCTGCCCTGCCCTACTCTTCCGCGGACGCTAAAAGCGCAGTTCACTGGAGCCGTGTGAGGGACGGGCTCAGATATATGAGCTGATTCTGTCAGCTCTCACTCTCCTCGCCCGCCCCGGCACACAGGTGATCGGCCTGGACAGAGGAGCTCACCAGAGCCCCCCGGAGAACCGCTCCGCAGGTCAAACGAGAGAAAGACAAACACGGAACCTAGGCTCTATAACTCCATCCCTTCAATGTAGAGAGGCCACCTGGCCTTAAGACCACCTAATAGAGGCCTAGTTACCTCATTAAGGCCACCCAATAGAGAGAGAGAGAGAGAAAGAAAGAGAGAGGGGGGAGAAGGATGGAAAGAAACCAGTATGAATAAAAGGAGAGGAGGAGGAGAAGGTGATTAAAAAAAGGAAAAAAATGTGTATGAGAGTAAAACAGAAAGAATGAAAACATAAAATCACCCACTCAGTTGGTGTGTGGTAACTGTGCTCCCCAAACCACTTTCTTATTTTAATTTAAATGTAATTTTAAGCCACATGCATGTTGAGGATGCCTACATACTCTCTGGTGAATTGTTTTAAACCCTATTCACATTCAGCCCTTGGGAAGTTTGTGCATATATTTGGTCCCGCAATTGTATGCACAATGTGTTTATAAAAACAATTTCTTTTGACACACAGAGACTTTTTTTCTTCAGAAGTATCATGCAGCAAGAACAAACTGTGGAACTGGAGAGTTGAAATCTGTACTGTTTGCGCTATCCGTTTCAGCAAGTGCTTGAGGAAGCGGCTGCAGTTGTTATTAGTAAAGTGTAATTACATTAAAATTGCTCCAGAGCCGTGGGTGTGGGAGCCAGCTATGGTAATTCTCCCACTCCTCTGCCGATACGGCGCCTGTTAACACAGCACTACTCATTATGGCTTGATTAAAGAGTTGTACTTTAACAGGAATTAGGCTGCTGAACTGTACACAGATATTTCTCATCTATTATTCAACGCACACATTAATATTTCATTGCGCTTTCCTATTGGCTGAATCACAACCTTTTATAACATGGCTATGCTACCTATGCTGCTGTTGTTGACTTAAGTCCCTGGGACAATGCACACAGCTGCGGGACCTTACTGGAGAAGTACTGGTGAACCAGACTGATAGGCCCCGCATGGAACAAGTGCCACTGCTGCTCTATCTGTGAAAGAAGTCTAATGGTTGACTTAAGAAAATGAATGTTAAGCCTCGTACATGTAGGAAGTGTGTAGTGTGTGTTGTTTGTGTGTACTATCTGTGTGTGTGTGTGTGTTTCTGAGCGCTAGGGCTCTGAATGAACCACAGCAGAGCATTCAACCAGAAGAGGGCAGTGGTGACCAGCTAATGAGCCCATTCATTTAATTAATGACGGCGTCCAGTTCACTTTGGAGGCCCCCTCACCTGCAAGAACAGAGTTTCAGACCTCTATTACTGAGTGGAGAATAAAAATGAATAGAAATACACATTATACATTTGTATTGTCTTTTCCACTCTGTTGCCCTCGCCAAATGGAACTTTGCCTTTGTTCACACTTTGATCCTCAGCCATATGCAAACCCCATTCTCAGACCATGTTGTATGTGTACCACAGTAATCCATTGAGAGCCTGTGTATTAGTGTAGTGTATTATGCATGTTCACAGCCCTGGGGAGGGGAAAGGAGTGATTTCTTTGCATATAGTGCATGGTTTCTGCCCACTCTGTGTGTGTGTGTGTGTGTGTGTGTGTGTGTGTGTGCGCCCTCCTTTGGGCCAGGGTGACATGTAGTAGTGCAGATGAACCATTGATTTCAATTCCAGATAGGGAAAGATAAAAGCAGATAATCACCATTCTGCCTAAACTAATTTATCAGTCACCTCGCCGTAATTAAGGCCAGATTGGTATTGACAATGGACTTAAAGCTTATTCAGATACAAGGCTCCACATCTCCTCTAATGGCTGTGTTAGTCAGGCGACATGCACAATGTGAAAGGTAAACATTATTAAGCTAAAAAGGTTAATTGACTCGAATCGAAAAAGGGCCCCATTCTGGACGACAGCCCTCTCTGCATTCCTGAACGGCATACGTACGGAACCTACCTCAGGGTCTACTGGCCTACACAGGGACTAACATATGGACAATAGAAAGAGAGAAAAAGAGAGGGAGGAGGTAAAAGGAGGAGGAGAAGGTGAAGAAAGAAAGGAAACATGGATGTATGGGAGGAAAACAAAGAATGGGAATGCAGCAGAAACAGCAAGAAGGATGGAAAAAGAGAAAGAGAGAGAGAGAGAGACAGAAAGAGAGAAGCTACAGGTCTGAGAAGTGACTGATCCCCTAATGAAGTGTGCTCTCACCACAGCACACTGCCACAGTTCAGGAGCCTAGCCAGCAGTGAGAGACAGAGAGAGGGAGGGAAGAGGAGAGAGCCAGAAGGAGAGAATGAAGGAGAAAGTAAAAGAGTGTGTGTGTGTGTGTGTGTGTTGGAGGCTGGAGGGGACGCCATTGAGATGTCAGATAACACTCAATGACAGAAAGGCCATTCACTGCTCACCACTCTCCGCTCAGCGGCTGAAGACCCGGAGCTGATGCGCCGCGCGCCACGGAAAAAATCAGGTACACACGGGGCGACGCCGGCAAAAAAAAAAGGGGGGGGGTGGGGTAGTGTGTAGACTAGAGGAAGGGGCTGCTGCCAGCCAGGGCCTTCACTGACCCTGGATAAGGGGGAGAAGGGGGCTGCGATAAGGAGAGAGCTAGGACTTAATCTTCCACAGCACAGCGCTGATGGTCCAGATGCAGGAGCAAGAGACGGGAGAGGAGAGGAGAGGAGAGGAGAGGAGGCGGAGCTGCTGGCTGCAGGAGGGAACACCATTTTTCACCATCTAAAGGACTGCGCGAGCTGGAAATGTTATGTCTCCAATGTGTGTGTGAAGTTGTAATGTGTGTGTGTATGTATGTGTGTCGGTATGTCTATGTGTGTGTGTGTGGTATCTCCTGTGTGTGTGTATATGCGTGTGTGTATGTTCGTGTGTGTGTGTGTGTGTGTGGAGGGAGAGTTTCTCCTTATGCACATATGTTACACACACCTCAGAGAACATATGGTATGTAGACCTGTCATTCTGTCAATATCACAAAGTCTGGATTTGGTCCCTTAATGTTCACCGATGCGCCCATACAGCGCCCAGAAATGCTGCAGAGATTGTCGAATAAAAACAACCGCAGGCCAGTCAAGATTGCCATCAAAATGTCCTTTGCTTGACTGAGCTGATAAGCATCACAACAGCGTGGATGTTATTGTTATTCTGCGCCGTGCAGTTATCCTGCCGGTCTGATGCAAATGGGGGCATTATCATTGCTTATAATTGCATCAGAACCAGTCACCTCAAGAAACACACACACATGTCGTTTGTTCAAAGGTTTGGGAACAAAGCCTTGGTTCGGTCTTTGAGGGTACAGTGTGTGTCAGTCCCTCAGATCATGCAGCCTGCCTGCCCAGTCTACCCCCAAGCAAGACGTTAGAATCCCACACCTACGTCACCCACACACACACACACACACACAAAGATTGTCCTATGCAAATAGGGCTGGTGTTTACAGCTCAGACAGTGGTATCAGTGAACTCCTGCTGACTTGTGTTGTAAGGCCAGTGTAAGATGCAAGCCACCCAATCCATCACTGCACACGGCCATAACCTGCACTCCACACATTATCTGTAATAGGGGCTTCCACTTTCTGCCATCAGAAGAGGATTTACAGACCATGCAAAGTACATGAGTCATATCTGTACACACAAACACACACACACACACGCCAGAGACCACCTGCAGAACATTTATTTTTATTTTTTATATAATCAAGATTATAATATCTGATGAAATATTATGCTTATTATTTTGGGGGGATAATTAGGAGTAACAAGCAAAACAGTTTATGAGTTCATCAGTTAATTTGGTGCAGAGTGACTTGAAGCTAAATTCAGTGTGTAAATCACCAGGAGCCCCGGGAGCTTATCTGTTCACCTTGTGCGTTGTGTAGCGACCCCCCTCACACACCCCCCACACACACACACACACATGCCTGTGTGCCGAGTAGACTCACCGGGTCCCTACCACGTCCACAGATCCCGTCGTCTGATTCTGGAACACAGCATCGCCATGGAGATTACAGAGCCCTTTATGACATCACCGCACGCGAAGGTGGCAACCCGGAAAGACTCTATCACATCTCACATTCACACACATGCTGAGCTTAACTCTGCTCAATCGCAGGTCACCATTCATCCTCTATTCACACCAGTGCATCCTTGTATCAGTGTTATTAAACCATTTAAGACAAACAGGTTCATGCATTCCAGCACTCTGCTTTCTGAAGTTCCATGATGTTATACTGCCTGCATGTACATTCTATCATGAGTAGTACATTAAACATTAAACACTTAAACGTTCGCAGTGAACTCAAAGGAAATTAAAAACTGCTTGAAAACATTTTGCGAATGTTTGCCTTGGTTTGCTATTTAGAACACAACTCTGATCTAATGCTGGGTTCGCACCACAGCAGGGCCTGATCTGCTCCAACGTCGCCGCAGTCGCTATCAGTGACTTATATAACTGTTGCACCGTGCCAGACATTAAAAGCTCACATTACAGCAATCAAGAGCCTGAGCGCAATGCAGCCTGCTTTTCTGATGCCTTCCTTTGAGGACTGCCACACACACATACACACACACATACACACACACACACGCTCACTCACTCACACACGCGCGGCAATCTCGACTCAGACATGAGCCAGTGAGGAGCTAGTTGCAGAGCATGAGTGATGTCAACACAGTCGCTGGAATAAAAGGGGAATGTTCCACCACACAAAAGCGGGCGATTAGATACCCGCCGAGGGAGCGGATAACCAGGAGGATGAGGCCGTAAAAAGGTAGCTAATTGTTGTGAATGTGTGCCGTTGGCAACGTTTAACTTTCCAATCTGATGCCAAGTTCCGTGGGCCGCGGGTCCCTCCCGGGAGCGGATGGAAGTAAGCCGCCCGCCGTCCGACTGCCAAGCAAACCGATTTAGTCACACTCTGGTGCCATTTTTCTCTTTCGAAACAATCGCATTTCTCGCCTGTGTCGGCCTCGCCGGGCCCCTCGCGGGCCCCCAGTTTGCCGCCCCCTCTGGCCGCAGGGGGGAGGGGCGCCTCCTAAACTGATCTGCACTGCCCCGGGGGCAACAGCAACTCGGTTTATTTCTCATTTTTGGGGTGGGAGAGTGACCAGGCCGCCATGGCCTCTTCACCTCAGCCTGGAGAAGGACAGCACGCTAGGAGGAGGAACATCAGTCCACTTCAGCTTACTGTGTGTGGAACCAGAACACACTGCCTGTATATTCAAGGACTGCAACGTCTGCCTTCTTGTTTAGGAGAGTAACCATCAGTGACAATACAACGCCTTTGCTGGATTTATGCCTCTTTGTGTGTCTGTGTGTGTGTGTGTGTGTGTGTATGTGTGTGTGTGTGTTTGGGGGAGGGGGGCAGGAAGGAGAGATGGAGTGTGTGGGTGTCTTAGCGAGGGGATGATAGTAGAAATAATAATACAAATATATTAGAGATATATATTTAGATATTAAAAACAAGATCAAATTTGTTCTGTTTGTCAAGAAAAACATTACATTATGTGTGTAATTAACAAATAAACATGTTTTACAGACTTTAGTAAAAGAATTATATCATTCTATTATGGTACTTGTTTTTCACACTAAAAACATTTATAATCAATGTTTTGCACTGTCTAGGTTTTCAACTCAAATTTCCACTATACACATAACACAACAATTAATTGCAGATAATATCTGTCTATTATATTATTAGTCACACCAGGAGGATAAATGTACTGCAGCGCAACGGTGTATGATTTTATGTTAACTCCATTTTAACTCCTGTGTTTTTTATACAGTAAAGGTGATTTAAGTAAGACAGGCACCATCATCTGAAAAAGGCCAAATCCATTATTTCTCCAGGTTTTAAAAATGAATAAAAAATCCTGTCCTTCTATAATAAAACCACTGGTAAAGAACTAAAATACACTTAAAAGTCCTGACAACCAATAATTGTTACAGCACCGGCTAATCTCAACAATGTCCCTCTGAAAAGAAAAGGTGTGATTGAGAGAAGTACTTAAAGAGAGTACAAGGCACTTGGACCATTCATTATTAAAACAGCCTGGCCGCAGAATGCATGAAAGCACTTGGAATAAGACCTATCATTAGCATTTTCTCATTTAAAAGGAATAATTTCATCTTTGATATTCTTAATTGTGCTTGAGGGGGTTTCAGTCTCCATGCACACTCTCGTTATTTCTATTCCTGTTGAAGCCCAAACTTTAACTCTCTGTAACACACACACACACACACACACACACACACAAACACACACACTGCCATGGTGAAACACTGCCTTACCTTTACAAGCAAAAAAAAAACCTCTCTCAAAAATCAGTCAGCACTGTGATTTCAGCTTCTTTGTTTCTGCTGATCAGTTTATGACTGTAGATACATCTACACTGGGTATGATCATCTGACTGAAAAGCACAGAGCTTCTTCTGAAATAGTGAAAGGATTGTGTGTCCTGGCCCCTGTCCTCGTGGTCCTTGTAGTGTGTATGAGAACGGGAGGGGGGATCGGGGGGTAGTGTTGGCTGCTCAGAGCGCGGCTCTACTTGAATGTGACAGGCGCTAGCCAACAGAGGGTACTGTTGCATAACAAGTGCATGGCCATGTTAAAGGCTAAAGAATTAACATGTCCACCATGCATGTCAAAATTGTATCTAGTGCCAGTGACACTCATTCAGTCTGAATCAAAGGGAGACTCCTTACAACTCTCACAAATCAACTTCAGAAATGCTCCTTAGGTGAGAATTCAATATTACATTCAGTTTAACGTCACGGGTCATTAAAACATTGTAAATAAGATCCCGCTATCATAAAGGAGAATGTATATTAACAAAACACATATTATTTGTTGGATTTTTTTGTTCCCTAGAATTCAATGCATCTGAGCTGAGGAAATGACAACTGATATAATATGACTCATGTGTCTTTCTTTGATGCTGCAATAATTGAAATACTGACAACACAAGATGTAGAGAGCATAAAGTGAATCAGATTTAAATGACTGACACGAGAGCTGTGAATGCACGCGGAGTCTCAGGGTATTCGTCAGATAGAAAATAAAATCCTCAACAATGCAGAGTCCGCATTCACACCACTTATTTGTCCTCCCACAGATTCTAAGTGCTACCAATTTAATTGCATCCTAGTGGCTCCTTTAGAAGATTAATGTTATCATTTTCAACATTTTCTTTGGATCTAAAGTTTCATTGTCATGAAGCCATCTTTGATTCGCAGTAAATTAATAAACTACGCTGTCTGCACGCATTGTGTTGTGCGATGATATAGTCATGAGAATTTACAAAGACTACTACACTTTTGTATCTGCAAAACATAAACTATGAGCGTATTTAATGTCAGATTTGAAATACACCAACGCACTCTGACAGCTTAAAGAGATATTATTAAGAAGAGGCCCAATTATATAGTGGCTATATAGCTAGATCCGCTCCATTGTCTGAAGATCTTTCAGTGACTAAACTCATTTGTATAATGGTTTACATACTACCAGGTTTTAGGGTGTTTGTATACTTTTACATGTCCATTTGAAGTACTTCGGTGTGTTATTTTACCTGCAAAACTTGGGGAATGGAGATTGGTGCTAAATAATGAAAGCTTTTTTTCTGAAATATGGTGTTAAACTACTTTTCTCAACTTCTGTGTCACACAAGTGGAATTGTCTAGACAGGTTCATAAATTTAGGTTGTGCTGAACTTGATGTTGGAATTTCTAACATCATGTTTTGAACTGGCGGACGTTCGAGAGACAGCACACATTAGCATATGATAATACACATGCCATGCTAGCTCACAAAGTTGCGAGAGTGGTCTGCTTCTGGAGGTGCCAGCCATGTCTTTTAAAACAAGAGAAATCTATTTATATCTTCCCAGCGGTACAAGTGTAAGAACCAGGAGCTTGGCTCAGAGAAGAGCAAGCTGCTGAAGTCAGTTGAAACCGAGTGTCGGAGCCAAGCCAGCCTTTTTAGAAACAAAATAGATCGACTTTGGGGAGATCGCTCGAGAAAACACGAAGACCCGAACAAAGGAGCCAGTGTGTCCGATGAATTCATATGGTGCCGAACAACTCTCAGCTGTGGCTTCTCAAAGTGGGCCACGTCATTGTCTCGCAAAAGATAAAAGATCCACAGCACCAACCTTGCTGTTCAAAGCAACAGACTTGCGCTATCTTGATTTTGGGGGACGTCAGTCATGGCGGAGCCTCGGCTTGTTTGGGGATGAAAAAAAAAACCTCCATTTCAGCTCCTCCAGCTCACAGTGTGCTGGAAATGCAAATGAAAGAACATTGGACTTATCACCTCTGTGAGATATTCATGCAAATACTCACGAAACTCGGCTGCATAGGGTTTTATTGAATAGATTAAGATGATCCAGAGGAAGTCGAGGAATGCGTAATTATTGTGTGCTGCCAACAAATCCCTTCAAAAATTGAAATGAGTGTAAGCATGGGTTGGCATCAGGCAGTGGCGATTTCTTTTTTTTTTTTTTTAAGTTGAATGAGGATCTTTTAACTCTGATGATAAATTTATGTCTGGGAGGATTTGCCATGGTGCGATGGGCAATTGTCAATAATAATAATAACAATCATGATGATAATAATAATAAAACAATAATAATAGCAACAATAATAATAATACACATTTATTCATATCAGAATGAATCTGTACAGCATCTCCATCAACATACACAGGAAAGGTCTGATGCCAAATATCCATTTGAATGAGATTAGTCTCCCAGCTCTCTGAACAAGTAGCAAAGCTGAAAACGACTTCTCTATACACCACTGTTCAATGTGCTGTGTGACCGCCTGTGATAAGCTCAGCTCATTGCTGGTAGCACAACTGCACATGTAGTTTTTCACACTGAGGTGTATTGGGATGCAGCTGACTATCTTAATCTCAACGGCATTCTTAAAATGGAAGTGGAAACTACAGGAAGATGGCTGATGGTCGTGCAGCAGGTAAGCTCTCTCTGTTCACAGGCATTCCACACATGAGTTAAAGGGGGAGTCAGTTGTGAGCAAGCAGCAACAACAAATATTACAATATCTCTCTCTCTCTCTCTTTCTCTTTATCTCTCTCTGTACAAAACTGCCTACCTGGCCCACTGCTGGTGAGTATTTTAGTTTGATTTGTGTCTCTTCTGTCCTTCACTCACATTCCCCTTCTTAAAAAAAAGAACTTCTTGCACTTTACTCTCCAATATTCAGGGCCACTGCCATCAAAAATGTTATATATTTGTTATAACTCCATTTCTTAGAAATGCACTGCATACTGTTTCTTGAAAGGCCTCTCCTGCTCTTCAGTCAAGACTGGTTAGCTCAAGAGGTTTTTTTTTTTTATCTTGGCTCTTGTATTGACTGAACTGGTCGTTATTCAAATGTGGTGTATTTTCCCCATATGAGTTTTGAACTTTACAAGACATTTTTATTACGGGAACTGCAATTTTCTATCTTATAGATGGCCACAGTGCGTTTATGGGGTAACTATTATAGCGGTGATTATTTACCAAGAGAGCTGTTTGGATTCTAGTCTGACACGGGTGGTTTGTGTCACGCTCTTTTCTCGTAAATGACATTATCAACTCTACACTGACATTTCATTAAATTTGACAAAACTTAATTTTCTCACCAGCGCTTACTTGTTTTGTAGCCTACACTAACTGGGCGACCATTCAATTGACTAACTGATGCAATCTTCCAACAAATACGCACAGAGGAATTGCAAGACACTCCGTTCTTACAATACTGTAAATCATCAAATATGTATTGAGTTATTGGTCCCATTGACCTGAGAGAGAGAGAGAGAGAGATAGAGTGTACACAAATTGTAAAATGTTTGTAAAACGTTTGTAATTAATCATTAACCTGACACCAAGATTTCTGGCTTTGAGTCTCTAGTGGGTTTGTCGATATTTACGCATGTACAATTACTTCACTGTGTCTGACACGGTGCTACATTGGTCATTAGGTCAGGCAAAATGTGTGACTAGGTGTTATACACAACCATTCTCATAAATGCAGTGTTACAGAAACTTTTTCTCTTTGCGCAGATTACCAGCACAGGCAGAGATGATGGGTCCAGGATTGCTCCTCTCTTGACAACAGCTTTCAGTGTCCGTGCTTTCTTCCCCACTCAGCGCCGCGCCGCGTTATGGTGATCCGATAGTTGTGAAAAGCCACCACTAGTCGCCCCCAGTGCTCTTGCAGTCTCCAATTCTTCTTTCCCACTGTAGACTTAACGTCACGTCCGCACTTGAACTTGAATTTTATCCCATTGTACGGAGGCAGCCCTCGCCACAGAGAGACAGAGAGCTCCCGGTGAAGCAGGACTCCGCCATCTTCATAGAGAAAAGAAAGGTGGAAAAGCCAGCAGGTCTTGATTTATTTGGCAGAAGGGAGGCAGTCTATGTCCCTGGTCTCCACAGAGCCGAACAAGGGGAGCGTTTGCAAAGAGTTGGACTGACTGAAAAAAGTAGCTGACATTGCATGCAAAAGGCGAGTTCTGGTGTCCTGGGAGAAGTGACCATCGCTTGCTGAACCCAAATACTGAGAAGAAATTTGGATTTCTTAATTTATTTTATTAATAACAAATGATTTCTTTTTTTTCTCTGTGAAGAAATTTCAGAGCCGCTGATGAGCCATATAGTTGACTGGACGGAGAGAGGTATTGAGCAGACCTAAACTGTCAGAACGCAGTGGGCATCATATTTGACTGCCTTAAAAGGCAGAGAGACATTTTTGCTGGTTTGTTCACAACTGTCAGTCCCGGGCGTGAAACATCAAGGATATTTTTTTCCGCCTCTTCGTCCTTGGACAGATTGCGTTCATCACACACCTTAACCAAATGTGTTAGTCACAGAATCTCTGAAAGCGAAGACTGTGTGTATGTGTGTGTGTGTGTCCGCGGCGCGGTCGTAGGGCGCATAAGTGGACAGGAGGGACGAAGCGCAAAGGCATTTCAGCTCTTTTGACCAAGGGACTCTGCTATCTGTCCGTCTGGCGGTCCAACGTGCAATCAGTGCCAGTTTCGTGGGGGTCCCGGGAAAAGTTACAGAAGGGAAACGAGGACCACACAAAGGAGGGGAGGCAGCCGATCATTCCTTGTGCAGGTCACCGGGCGATGCCAGTGTAAATGCCAGGGCAATGTCCCGTCGCAAGCAGGGAAACCCACAGCACTTGTCACAAAGAGAAATCATAACACGTAAGTCTTCTGCTTGCATTTAATATTTATGTGAAGTTGCTTTATTTGCTGGATTATATTATGCATTGATTTATGATTGTTGTGGCATTGATAAAACTGTAGCCTAGATCACCAACGCTTATTACCATAGGCGTTTAAAGTACGCAAAAGTGTTTAAATTAGGATATTTTTTTCGCTGAGAAATTTGTCGACTTTTTGTTTGTAAATTATTTTTTCATTGATGACTAAGACAGAGGACAGTTTATAGCACAAACAGAATACCGGTGTCTAAATGGGCGATTGCTGTAGAAAGTGGTGGTTTACATGATGCAGTGATATTAATCTGTTTATCAGATAATGTGGGCGAGTTTCCTTGTAGACTTGTTAGGCTACTTACTGAAGTTGGAGTACGGGCCTACATGCACTTCTTCCAAAATGAAGAACTTACATGAATATTTGGAAGAGATAAAAGTTTTAAACAAACCTAATAAAAATACTCTTTTGAGTATTTAGGCCTGCCATTACACCAAGGAGGTAGTGTAGGGGACTTGAAAACCGTGCATATGTCACTACATTGACAATGTCATACACACTCTTACTCTCCTGAATTCATAGGAAATGGATTACTACCAAGAGGCCAACCATATAACTCAACCGAGTCTTATCTACTGTAAAGCCCCGTCGGGATATACATTTATGTTTACCATTAAAAAAACATCACTTTATTCTTTCAAATGGTATATACAGATCGATGTCGTATTAAATACGAATATCCATACATTTATAACCATCAAAACACCTCGCATTATGTAGGACATTTTGATAGAAAACTTTAAACTAGTTCGGTGCTTTGAACCTTAGGTTCGTGAATCCTCATGATGGCCTACCATGTCTAAATAAAATATATCAATGCAGTGAATATTTTGTCCACCTTTATTAAAGATTTGGAGATCCCATTCAGTGTAGTAAATCGTCAAGTGAATATTTTTTAATTATGGAAATTTTACTTGAGATTCACCTTACAGAAGTAAACAGGAAACATTTTTATAAACACCTATTTTTACAGTGACATTGCTCCTATGGGTATCAGGGTAAATGAATGGCCTTGAAATAGAGGTCTTACAGGTATAATGTACAATTCATGTACAAGCCTCCGCGTGGAGAAAGTAAACATTCGATGTGTCTAACCCAGAAAATACCATGACATTTTCTTTTTTTTAGTGAACTACGTGTAGATGAAATTAAGTTACGCTGTGACCTTTATATTGAAATGTCTCAAAGGCCTCACAAAGCGTTTGCACTATTATTATGATATGTGCACACGGAGCAAAATAGGTAGATGACAGTGAACTGAAAGGATCGTTCTCTGAACAGTCCTCTTGCCGAGTTTGTGCCGAGAAAAGCAGAGGGTGGGAGCAAGCTAACAGCAGATTTGTAGTTAAGCGAGTACTGCTGTACAACACTGCATGTTCCAGGTACTACTATCAAATCATCCTAAATTATGGAAATTAAACAAAAGTATGCGACTTCTTAGTTTCCGCCATTATTGGCTACATACAATCTATTGATGGAAGACACATCGGTTTAATTTCCTGTATTTGAATTCACAGACACGCAATGTCTAAAAAGTTTTACTTAAGACCTGCGCGAGTTCGTGTGTAATAATAATAAAAAAAGCATACTCCTTTTGTGTCTAGTTTTAGACTAAGTCCCTCGACTAAGAATACACTACCGAAAGGTCTTTTCAGTGTTCAAGTGTAGTCTACATGTTTAATCTAGATAATTCGTAACAGAGGTCAGTGATGTCATCCCACCCAAATCTGTTTTGTGTTGTGCAGGGTTAGGACTGTGTATGCAGCACATTCTAACCCACACACCATTCCTTCCTTTATGGACTAATTACTTTGTGTGTGTAACAGAAAGAGAGAGAGAGAGAGAGAGAGTCTTAGCTGCTTCACTTATAATTATTTACATTCACTCACAACACAATTCACAAAGCATTCCTTTCTGGTGTCTCTGCTCCAATATGGTTAAATGATGGCCTGTCAGTGTGTTGGTCTTTTATTCACCACTCCTGTTCTCACTGCTGATGTAACATGCACCTCTAAGAACAATCAGTATTTGCATAAGCACGTAGGCAACCCTGTTTTGAGAAGCAGTGCAATGAAGTCTGTATAAAACTATGTTGTGATGTGTGTACCCACCGAGAGAGCATGTTTTTGCAAAGCATGCACAGTGCAGTGCATGTTGCTCGCAGAGCAAGATCCTTATGATCTAGGTAGCATATAAACACATAATCACTCGACTGACAGCATTTGTGGTGGATCTTGGCGGCCGTACGCGGTCCTCTGGCTTTCGTGTAGTCATGCCACAGCCCACCAGGCCCTCTGCATTGACACTGGTGGAGGTGAGTAATGTGGCGTTTTGAAGCGCGGGAGTGGTCTGATTACAGCCGGTTGAGTTTGCTGAAGTCCCCCCGCTCAGGGCCCAGAGTCTCAGCTGGGTGATCTCCCCCCTTCACTGCCACCCTCTAGCCCACTGCACGGGCAGCCACCTCCACTCAGGCTCCACACTCAATGGAGGGGTAGAGAGTGAGAGATAGAGGAGAGGAGAGAGACATAGAAAGAGAGAGAGAGTGGTAGAAAGAGACAGGTAGGAAGAGAGAGAGGTGATGCCATATCTCTGTCTACCCTGCCTACATCTCTGTCTTTTTTTGACAAACTGAGGGGTATGGCTGCGTTGCTAATGAATGAAAGACGTCTGACACACGAATGATCACAGAGCTCTGTGCTGGAGTCCACGGGGGTAGAAGAAGGCTGGGTGTTTGGACTGTAGAAAAAGCGTGCATATGCACACCCGTGTGTTGTTGTGTTACACAGAAGTATGTCAGAAGCCTGGGGCTGAAATCACTGGGTGTGCTTAGCTGGGATTCTCATACACATGATACAGCGACCTTGAGTAATCTCTGAGACTTTGTGGAAAATAATTGGTTTGTTTAGTCCTGTGCTGGATGCATTCTTGCGTGTACACACACACGGTGTCAGATTTTCAGACATTGTGCACAAACACGAGACCAAATGCAAGCAGACCACGAGTTGTGTGTCATAGCTGAGAAATATGCTTCCATTAATACTGTCATTTTTCTCACTGGTCTCTCTTAGTACGCCGCTGAGACAGGTCCACTTGTAGTAGACTGCAGATGCATTTCACTTATTTGAAATACTGTAAAGAAATATCATTCTACTTCAAATGAAAGTTGAATAGAAGAAATGTAGTGTTTTTTTTTTTACAGCAGACAGTAGTGTAGCTAAACCTTTTTGCATGTAGGCATTCTGTTCTTTTTGTTAGTGCATTTTTTCTTGCGACCACAGTCACATTTTTATGTCTTTTGTTGTATTCAGTTTTGTGCAGTGTTCCATGGACCCTTTAAGATCAATCTAGTGAAGGAGTTAATTCTTTGTTCATTTCTATCACAAGGAGAGGGCTGAGAGAACTTCCTTGGTCTGTTTTGTAGGAATTACTTATGTGTATCATCTCGAAACCTTCATCACTAGTATATAGCAGAAATATTTTGTCCTCACACGTAGAAATATTAAGAGATATGGTTGTGTTGCAAATTATGGTTTACCGTTAAATATATACGTATGGCATGCTGCATACGAATGATATGACAGTTTTGCATAATGCGTCTCACCTCAATCCATATATAGAAGTATTTTTTTTGTTTTGTGAAACTTTCTGGTATGGTGTTTATAGCTGTTTAGTTCTGCTAATTTAAAAATATGAATTTGTTGTATATTTTGTCATATTTACACACTTAACCGGCAGGTAAGTGGTTTTCGATGACGTTAGATGAACCGTTGCAGTCTAGTTAAATCAGCTTACATTTAAATGAATGGTTTCCTGTGGTCTGTACCACTTCAAACATGAGGGATGTAAACAGGGAGAGAGTTAAATCATGGACAGATTTAAGCACAAATTTAAGAAAGGCTTCAAAAAGTTTTTTTGCGTCCCATGTAATATAGAAATAGATATAGAAATAGATTTAGCTCCCAAGTTGGTATGTTACCTGGACAAAACACTTTGAAAGCATGCAATAAAAAAAGGCAGTTATGAGAAGGATGCAGTTTTTGCAGCATATTTGTGGTAGACCGGATGAACTGCAAGGAACACATGCACACTTTCTTTTTGACTTAAGACCAGAAAATGAAAAAAAGTCAACAGTAATGTGACAGTTTCATGCTGTAATGTTTATGGTATCATATACCTCAGAGCCCCAATGTGAATATAAATTAATTACAAATGCAAGGATACAAATCTGTCAAATAAATCCTTGACAATAATTATATAAAGATCAGGCGTACTTTGCAGCGATGTAGAATGTCTCCTTGTGTCTCAAGCAGAACTTACTAGTGATTTGAGGTAAGGCTGTTGTCAGTCCAGGCTTTTGGTGATCACACAGACAAACCCTCATGTTTCTGCAGGGAAGCTGAGCCTGAGCTAGACGTGCTTAGACTGACCTGCTAGGGGGAGCTCTTATTCTGTGGCACCCAGAGGAAGGCAGCAGTAAAAAAAAGTCGAAAAAACATGTTGCCTAAATGTGTTGGTATAGGGCGAAGTTGAGAAAACTTCTGTGCAGTGGCTTTTGACGACTGTGCATAGATGTTTCAGATAATATTGCCATTAACACGCTTGGTTCAGACTCTAACTGTCAACGCCTCAACGCTGCAGCTGCTCTTACAACATCCTTACACACACTCTCTTTTTCTCCCCCTTTGCTTTCTTCCAACGCCAGTGCCTGCTCTTAATGTGCATGCAACAGTTCATGGTCAACGCTCTCTCTTTCCCTCTCTTTCCCTCTCTTTCTTTCTCTTTTTCTCTCATTCTCTCCCCCTTGTTCTTTTGGTTTTCCTTTTTTTTCTCAATTATTTCTAACATTTATGTCAAACAGTGTTTTGGTTGAAGAGTGGAGAATAACTCTCCAACTCTCCAAAAGGCATTTATCACTCAGTTTAACCTTTTTATTTATTTGTAACGAAAAAGATACTGTACCTTTCAACACTTACAGTGAGTGTATATTTTATTTTTTACATTTTTGTAAAAAAAAATACCTACTTAAAAATAACATTATAAATGAAAACCTAGAATACAAAGTTGGCTATTACTAAATAAAAAGACAATTCCTTCCAGTTTAAATAATTACATCCACACTTGTCACCCCCCACAGTGAGGGCGTATTTCTCTTGTGGAAATTGACTAAACGTCTAGTGGGTGAGTTTGATAAATATGTCCGTGCGTGAGCGACTGCTCCCACCTCTCGCTGGCGTCCTCTGTGCCTTTTGTCTGCTGTGATGATGTAAAGGCTGCTTCAGAGTGACTGTCCATCAGAGTTAAATACCTGAGGAGGACCCACTCCTCCCAGCCCTCCCAAGCCCTCCCAGCCCTTGCAGGCAGTGTCAGGAGCGTCAGGAGCGTCAGGAGCGTCAGGAGTGTCAGGAGCCCCATGCCCTTGCCTAGCCCGCCGTTCTGTCTGTCTATCGTTCTTTCGTTTTTCTCAGGGCTTGATTTATGAGACGTGGAGGCTCTTAAAAGCGGCCCAGTCGCTCAGAGCTCAGTATCCCACAGCTGGTCGAAGCGTGTAAGCTTTCTGGCTCTCACTCGCACGACTCTACGTTGGCTTGTGTGTGTGTGTGTGTGTGTGTGTGTGTGTGTGTGTATGAGAGAAAGTATGTGTGTGTGTGTATGTGTGTGTTTGTGTGTGTGAGAGAAAGAGAATGTGTGTGTGTGTGTGTTTGTGCATGTGTGTGTGCATGCATCCGTGCATGTTTCATAGTGGGAACATGAGGTATTGTGCATGTCCCAGCTCAGTTCTGTGCTGTTCTGTAAACGGCCAGTTTGCACAGCACGGCTGTGTTGCACCAGAATGAGTAACAGGACTAGGGGAAAGGCCTGACCGCATAGCTATGTGTGTGTGGTGTGTGTGTGTGTGTGTGTGTGTGTGTGTGTGTGTGTGCGTGTCTGTGTGTGTGTGTGTGTGTGTGTGTGTGTGTGTGTGTGTGTGTGTGTGTGTGTGTGTGTGTGTGTGTGTCTGCTCCTGGGCTGAGACACAGAGGGAGAAGACGTTATGAGCTCCCTCTTCTCTCTCTCTCTCTCTCTGTATCTGTGTCTTTCTGTGTGAAAATATCAGGTAATGTTTCCCTGATGAAATTGGCCTGGTGGAGGGTTAGAGGTGCTTATGTTCCCTCCCAGTGGACGTCTCCATGTTAATCTCATTTTACTTGTGATGGGACTAATTTCCCTCCTCTGATTCTTTCTCCTCTCCTTTTTCTTTTCTCTCCACATCTCTTCCTCTCTCCTTTTTTCTCACTCTCCTTTTTAAGTACACTCAAGCCACCTTGGTTCTCTTTTTTTTTCTCCTCAAATACCTAGGTTTAAATTCCACCGTATCATACGTACGTAGCTGACACAAACTGCCTCTAGCACACGTCTGGCCCAGATTTGGGATGAATCGTCAGATCAGTACCACGTCAGGGCCACATCAGGGCCACGTCAGGGCCAGATCTGTTCTGGAGACAGCTTCTCTCTCTGTCTTCCTCCTGGTGACGGCCTCATTTGCCCGCTCGTCGCTGCACTGTGTTAATGTGTACAGTGTGGCTGCAGCTAATCACAATCTAGTGCAGGTAACACACATCTGTGAGACGTTACGCAGGGCAGGTACAGTAGATGAAATCATGCAGCGCCCAGGTGTGTGTGTGTGTGTAGTGTGTGTGTGTGTGTGTCTGTCTGTCTGTTTTGTGTGTGTGTGCGTGTGTGTGTGCATGTGTGTGTGTGTGTGTTTTGCATGCATGTGCCGTTCATTTCTAGTCTGTGTGTTTCGTTAGAACGTCATTCGTTATGTGTGCCTCTTTTCCAAAACGGCAAGGCGCGTATCGAGTTCACGTTTGCGTCTGGTCTTCTAAGAGCATTAACATATTTGTGCGTTGCTTCTCTTTATTTGTGTGTTGCTTTGATGTGCTCCCAGACGTGATAATCTGTTGTGCTGATGGGCTGGGAAGAAAAACAGGAAGACAAGGGGAGGCCCTGGGTCTCTGGAGCCATTCGTTGTGAGGCGTTTTTTTTTTTTTTTTTTTTCAGCACACGTCCTGTTAAAAAAAAAAGAAAAAAAATCATCAAATTAATTACTGATAAATCCCTCTAACTGAGCCTGGGCTTGGCTGGCTGAGGGACTGTGTGCTTTTTACTTATTTTATAGCATCGTTGTCAACACACACACACATACGCACACATGCACACACACACACACACACACACACACACACACACACACACACACACAGACACAGACACAAACACATGCATATACAGAGTTTTGAGACAGAGGTTGTCGACAGAGATCGTCGTGTCGTCACTTGGTTGTGCCCGTTTGTTTGTGTGTTTTTTGTTTGTTTGCTTGTTTGTTTTGTCTGTGTGTGTGTGTGTGTGTGTGTGTGTGTGTGTGTGTGTGTGTGTATGTGTGCTGCCTGAGCATGCCGTTCTGTCCAACCACCGTCTGTCAATCCCTGTCTTCCAGACTGAACACTGGCACACACACACACACACAACGGAAAAAGAGAGCTGGGGATAAGTGTACGGGCTGGGGCTCTGCTTTCATCTCTGATGGGGTTCCCATTCACCCCTGAGTTATGGTGGACAGAGGGACAGGGCAGTGTGTGTGTGTGTGTGTGTGTTGTGAGACGCAACAGAGCAAACAGTAAACTTGCTGGTGCTTTTATTGTTTGATTAAGTCTTTCTCTGGATCTCATTTCAAGTCAGACTTTCCTTTCAGTGCATACACACACACGCGCACATGCACACACACACACGTGTGCGTGCGCACACACACACACACACACACACACACACACACACAAGACTGTGAATGGCTTTAATTGGCCCAGGGTAAATCTTTATATCTGGACAAAATTATAAAGGCTTTCAAGATTTAAATGGGGAAATTTATGGTCTCAGTAAAAAGCGGTATGAAATCAGTAAAAATTGTGTGTGTTGTCTAATTAGACTTTAGACTTTAAGACTTGAACCGTAAAAAAAAAAAAAAAAAAAAAAAAAAAAAACTTGGAACACAGGAAAGTTTAAATGTTATCATATTTAAAATCCAGACTCTGTCCTGTTTTGTGGGGATGGAAATGACTATGACCTCTGCTCTAGTGGGCTTTTGATGAGACGCAAAGGTAATATCCATATGCAACGCTGTGTAACTGAACAGGCTCTTAAAAGCAGGCTTTGGAGTCTGAAAGCGAGACTGTACTCTAGTTGGCCAAATACCTGTCAACAGCAATTTCGTTCCCTCTCCACAAATCTGGAAAAAAAAGAACACTGGAGTTGTGAGGAATTAAAGTGTCCAGAACAGAGTTTTTTGGAATGAGAAAGGGTTTGTTCAAAGATGATTTTTTTGTGGGTTTTCTCTATTTTTAGATGCTCAATTTCTCAACATGAGCAACAGAACTGCCATTACACCCCTGAGTGTGACTCCCATTGCCTTATTAGGTCAATTAGGACAAAGGCCCATACCTTCCGCACCCCCATACACAACATACTGAAGGAGGATGGAAGACATATTCAAACAACAATGAAAAAATGCAACAGATTTCAAAAGGGAAAATATGGAAAAATATGGTACTTCAACATAAACAGTGTTAATTGCATCTCCTCCAAGCTCTTGTGAACACAGGGAGGGTTATGGTGAAGAGGACAGAATGCTACGCTACATGTGAGTTAGCCTGCATGTTAGCATACAGTTTTTCTATTGTGTGGAGTTATAGGGCGATATTCCTCCTCCTCACTCTCTCTCTCTCTCTCTCTCTCCCCCTCTCTTTCTCTCACTCACTCACTCTTTCTGGCTGCTAGAGGGTGCTTGATGAAGACAAAATAACATTTGACATTTCCGTGGCTTTGATAGAATTATATGGAGTATTTGTTGAGGGATCAGGGAAGATGATGAGCTGTAATGTTACCTAGGTGACGGCATTGTTATCGCCTTTGGAAGAGAATGCCAGCATGCGGTGTGTGTGTGTGTGTGTGTGTGTGTGTGTGTGTGTGTGTGTAGGGGTTGTGGGAAGAGGAGGCAAACAGAGATGGAGGACTGTCTTACGGTCTTGTAAAAAGGCAGAAGAAAAGCAAAAATAGACAGTGTTCATTTTGCAACTCTCCTTTATGATGGGTGGATTTGAATGATTTGCTATCGAAAACTAACTACCTATCACAGATATCTGTGTGGGTATTCATGTAGTGTTGTCTGACTGAGACCATTTTTATTTTTGTGTGTCTGTTCTCTATATGCATATGTGTGTGTGTGTTTGAGAGAGAGAGAGAGCAGGACAGAGGGAGAACACAGGTGTGTGTATGACTGTGTGTGTGTGTGTGAGAGAGAGAAGTGAGGGGGGTCCCTGACTTCTCTGCCTTTGAAGTGTGTATCAGCGGCATTGCATGTTTGTGTGCTTCCTGTGGTCGCCTTGCAGTGCAAGCAATGAGCACAACACACACACACACACACACACACACACACATTTTCGACCTCACGTCGTGCATGGCTGTTCATTCCACCGTTGGCCTTGTATAGGCTCCTTTACCACAGACGTGTGACACTTTCATGTAGGTTCAAGCAGGTTCTCACACACACACACACACACACACACACACACACACACACACACACACACACACACACACATACACACACACACACACACACACAACCACACACACACACACACACACACACACACACACACACACACACACACACACACACACACACACACACACACACACACACACACACACACACACACACAAACACACCACACCACACCAAACTCAAACTACCAGCAGTCGCCATCTCTTCACTCATTCCTATGTCACAGTAGCACTGGCTTACGGAAGCCCAGAGGACTCACACAGAGCAGTCTCAGCTTTCTCTACTAACAGATGTAAATGATTTGACATGACTGGGAGCTACCACCTGCTTTTTAAAACTGTAAATCTCCAACGTTCTGGTACAGGATGTTCTTCTGTGTGAGTGTGTGTGTGTGTATGTGACCTGGATGTTTTGTATATATGTCTGTCTGTCAGTCAGTCAGTCTGTCTGTCTGTCTGTCTGTCTGTTTTCGTGCACCTTGTGCACCTTGAGTGTTGCAGGATGTAGAGAAGAAAGAAAAACCCTAGTACATACCACAGATTCACAAACTGACACACCTACACAAACCTACACACACACACACACACACACACACACTCAAACACACACACACACACACACACACACACACACACACACACACACACACACACACACACACACACACACACACACACACACACACACACACACACACACACACACACACACACACACACATGCCAGTAGTTACCGGTGTTCACATAAGCACACTTTCACTTTCATAGACACAGACACACACACACCTTTCTCTCTCTGTCATACACACACACATACATACACACACACCTCTCTGTCATACACACACACACACACACACACACACACACACACACAGCTCAGTCATACAGTATGCTCCCAGTCTTTCCCGCATCGTGTTCTGCTCCACTGGTCTCTTCAGTGCGTACTTAACATTTGCAGGAAATGGTCAGTGAGTTAATTCTATTATATCTCTCTCCTTTAATGTCAGAAAGAAAAGAAAGGAGATGTTTAATCATAAATGACACGCCGTTCTATAAAACGGACTCGCAAAGGCCTCGGCTTTACTGGGTCAGTGGAGTCGCAGGAATACTATGTTACGATGATGTCCATAATTGCTAAGTATATACTGCACTCTCTCATTGTTTATTTACATATGTGAACTGTGGCCTAATTTAATGCACAGATGGCCTGATTTAGCCTTGGGGCTGTCTTGGCTCCCTCGGCCTGTTCTCTTTCTTTGTGGGGGTTGGGTTATCTTCCTCAGTCATCTTCTGTTAGGTTCTCATCAGAAAGAACGCAGAACCCTGGCACGCAAACATCCGCGGCACACGCTTGTGAAGGTGCAGCTGATAATGCCCTCAGCCTGTAATAGCCAGTGACCAGCACTCTAACTGCATGTACTGTAATGTTTTTACTACTACTATCAGTTTTACAATTACTATTACTCCAGCAACTACTGGACTTACTACTACTCCTAATTATAATGTTAAGTTGTAGTAATGATTAAATATTGACAACTATATTAATATAATAACATGTTATAATCATTGTGATCATATCCTCATATTTGCCTAGTACATAAATAGTTAATGGTTATTGATTAATAAAACAATATTGTATAGTAATATTAAATAATATTACAAAATACATTGTTAAAAACTACAAAAATGAATGAAAAAAATCAATAAATTAATATTTTTAGGTTCTCTACCCCTTCCCTTACCCCATGTTACGTGCATGGAAGTCAGTGTGTGTGTGTGTGTGTGTGTGTGTGTGTGTGTGTGTGTGTGTGTGTGTGTATGTGTGTGTATGTGTGTATGTGTGTGAGTGTTTGTGTGGGTGCGGGGGTGGGGGGGTGGGGGGGGGCATGCTCACTTCAGGCATAGTTTGACATTACAAATCTGTATGCATTTATAATTTGGACCAGTGACAGATTGCAGATGGATGTGCAGCCTGGTCTCCATTCATCATGTGAAATTAGTGATGAGGAGTGGGGGTCCGTGGGCGGATGTAAACATGGCTACCTGTGTATGTGGTAGCGTCTGGGGTGTGTGTATGTTTGTGTGTGTGTGTGTGTGTGTGTGTCGTCAACATGCAGTCTGCTGTGATAGATCCCCCCTGCACATATCATACAGGCATTCCAAACCTTCTCGTCTGCTATAATAATAGCAAGCACATGGGGATTTATTTATGCATTCACCTTCAGATACATATTCTGTGCATATGTCCGTGAGGCTATTAACCATGTTTGGTTTGGCTTCTCAGTTAGCTTGTCACTGTTATTTGATCATATGCATCTCCTGGGACATTGTGTTGAAATGTGTCATATAAGTCCTTTCTGTCAGGCAAGGAATCAGTTCCCACCCTCCCCACACCGTCCCTCCACTGATGTTGCAGTAATGCAGTAATGCAGCTCTCCATCGCATCCCTCCACTGATCACTGATGCAGAAATGCAGCTCTCTGTCTCTTCTTTGTGTTTGTTTTAGGAGACAGTCTTTAGAAAGAAAGTGATATACATCTTACGGTGATAACTGTGGTAAAATTAAGCTAAAGAAAAAAACGAACAAAATAATTCACATAAAAACCCAACTTCCTATCCTCAGATTACTGTAATATGAGTACCACACACCCCCAGCCCCACCCCCCAGTCACAAAGCTCAGAGTGTGGCCACAGTTCTGTTACCCTGACCTGCACACACACACACACACACACACACACACACACACACACACACACACACACACACACACACACACACACACATCCCAACAGCATTTCTGAGAGGAAGTGAGGAGGTGTGAAGTGGCAGTCGCTTGCCGAGTTGTTTATCTAGATCTCATGATTAGCTTGGCACAAGGGGGGAGGGGAGAAGGAGCCGTCCAGCATAACATGAACACAGCTAGGTGCCCGTGCTGTATTTCTGTACCTCAGCCTCACCAGACGTGCATAACATTACCACACAGCTTTGTGCCCGTTGCTCTGATGCCTTCAGGAAACTGCAGTTGAGGAGGAGAAGGGAAAAAAAAAGAAAGGATTACAGAGAGCTGATTGTGGTCACTTTTTAGAAGGATAAAAGTCAAATCGTAAGATGGAGAGTGAAAGGGGCTGGGTGGCTGGGTGGAGGTGTCCGAGGTAGTTGGAGGGTTAGAGCAGAGGGGGGTGGGGGTAATTAGAGGTAAAGGGGGTAGATGGAGAGTGTGGGTAGGTATAGGAGTGTGTGTGTGTGTGTGTGTGTGTGTGTGTGTGTGGGGGGGGGAGTGGTGATTTGATCAGCAGGGCCCCATGCTTTTATGGTTGTGCAAATACCTCCCCCCGGCCAAACCTACTGTCTTACTCCACACACTACTCCATCTCTCTGCATCTCTCTCTCTCTCTCTCCCTCTCCCTCTATCTCTTTATCAAGGTCTCTCCGTCTCTCAACTCTCTCTTTTTCTCTTTCTCTCTCTTTCTGTCAACGTCCCTGTCTCTGAATCATACCTGCCTCACACATATACACAAACATAAAGTACACACACGCACACACACACGGTCGAGCTGATTCACTACTGTCGTCATGCATAGGTGTACAAACACACAGTGAATTAACCGTAGGAGCCTCCTCCTGGTCCCAGCAGTCATTTGTGGGTTATTTTATCGGTCTGTTGATGCGTTCACTGAGACACAAGCTGATGCAACCTCTGGCATGGCTGACAGTGTAGAAGTTTGTGTAAATGACGTTAAACTAACGGAAGGAGAGCCCAGCATTCTAGATCTAGTGACAAGGCGTCAAGTTTAGACATTCCCTGTGTGATACTAGACCACAGGTTCTTTAGATTAAGCTGAGGCTGGAAAAATGGCCTGCAATGTGTGGTCCACTTGTCATTTTCCAGGGTTTTCCAAAGTTACAGTGTTTTGTCTGCCTGAATTTCTGAATGTTTTGGAATTACATAATTTCACTCTCTCTCACTTTGTCTCTCTTTGTCTCTCTCTCTCTCGTCCCCCTCCACCAGCGGACGCTGACCATGCGGACGCCGGGTTGGACGTGCCCGAGATGCCCCCCAACTCTCACCCCCACCCTTACCCACACCCGCACTCGCACCCCCTCTCCCACGCCATGCTGGACCCCGCCGCGCCCGGGCCTCTTCCCTCGGGGCTGGGGGACCACGACCTGCTCACCTGCGGCCAGTGCCACATGCCCTTCCCTCTGGGGGACATCCTGCTCTTCATCGAGCACAAGAAGAAGCAGTGCCAGGCCCTGATGGGACACCACGGCTGCTACGACAAAATGGCTGACCGCAGCGGCCGAGGAGGCGGAGGAGGAGGAGGAGGAGCAGGAGGAGGAGGAGGAGGAGGAGGAGGAGGAGGTGGCGGCGGCAGCCCCTCGCCACCCCACCAGCGCCCTGGGCTGCGGAAAGTGGTTGAACCGGTCGAAATTGGAATCCAGGTGACTCCCGAGGAGGAAGACGAGAGACTGCTGACGCCCCTGAAAGGAATTTGCCCCAAGCAGGAGAGCGTCCAAGCAGGTAGGTCCTCCTCACTCGGCATTCTGGGAAAGAAAAAAACTCCTCCTCTTTCTGTTGGTCTGACATGAAGGAGCGAGGAGAGGGGTGATCTGCCCTCTGCAGAGATGCCCCGTTCATTCGTGTCCACGCTAAACACAGCACGCACGGGTCGAGAGCCCTTCTGTATGCAAACAAAGCTCCGAGGCTAAACGAGGGGGCTTCTCTCAACTGTCTCTGGTGCCTCTAGAAAAAAAAACTAGAAGATCTCACATCTTGTTTCCCTGATGCACAGCTAAAGTAGGAACACACACACACACACACACACACACACACACACACACACGCGCACACACACACACACACACACACACACACACACACACACACACACACACACACACACACACACACACACACACACACGTGGCCCAAATTCTCTACAGACATGATTACTACAACACCAGTCATGATATTACCATACGCTGAATACGCCTCAAAATGCTCCGCATTCACAGCAGACACACATACTTACACACCAAATGCACACACCTACACACACCAAACAGACTCCAAAAAAAAAAAAAACAAGGCCCCTCACGCCTAGGCAAGACTCACAGCTTCCTGTCTTGATTGTGCCCCCCCCCCACCCCCAGTCCTTCAGAGGGCCTGTTTTTCCTTCAGCTGATTTCATTAGGGGCGCGCACGCCACGCAGGGCCAAACACCACATTACAGACTCAAAGCTCTAAACCCCCTCAAGGACTCGGCTCGGCTAGTTGAAACAAATTGTGCAAAAACGTGACAGAGGAGTCGCCCCGCTCTCGTGGAGACAGGCAGACACTGAGCCATCTGCTTGAAAGGTGAAAAGCTCATTAAAATTCAAATACGCCACCAAAAAAAAGAAAAAAAAAATAGAAGGGGATTAAACGGAGCTAGCCTCCTATTGAATGGGGTAGAGAGGCAGTTTAGTTTAGACCAGCTTCAGGGGGAAGAACTCTCACAGTTATCTTCCCAAGCAGTGCCGTGGAGTCCTTCAGAGAGAAGCCAGGAGGATCCGCGGGAATAGGACTCATAAAATAATACTCTGGGCTGGACAAAGTTACCGGAGGGAGAGGAATGGAGTGAGGTCTGGAGATGGGATGGTGAAAGACTGTCTCAGTCTTAATAACTACCTCTTTTTCTTCTTCTTCCTCTTCTTATTTTCTTCTTTGAGCTCTGCAGTCTTTATTTGTGTAGGTTACCACACGGCATTAAAGACAGTGTACTCTGCGGCACCACAATACCTCACGTGTTTGAACAGGCTTAATAATCAGCACACAGCTCACTTACTACATCCCCTCATGTGCTGGTTAGGACTTAGACAGTAGCAATCATTTCCTTGAACAGTAACGAGACTTTCTATTCATTAGGAAGAGGACATTTACTGTACATTGATGCCCCACAAACTGTAGCCGTATGCTTCGCCATCCTGTAAAATAGCCAATGCACATTTCAGCACTGTGATGGTATTGCCTCAGAGGCCACACAAAGGCCCAGACATGGCTGCAGTGTACACGCAGCCTGCCATTATGACTCTGTGGTCGCGTCCTGGTCACGTTAAACGCTACTGCTGACCATTGTGTGCAGTGGAAGCCAAGCCTTGGGAAGGTCTCGCTCGCGCTTGTAGCTGCTTATGCAAAGCCCCCGTCAGTTGCCTCCGGTCGGGAGTGTTTTTACACACGCAGAGCAAATTGAATAATTTAAATTTAGCCAATCTCGCACATGTGAGGTAATGGTCACGCTCCAATTCTTGGAACCACACAAAGGAAAATCGCAATATTTTCCCACAGTTGTCTTGCTGTGATATGTGTTCCCCATTTGTTTTTAAATCAAAGGCCAGTTTCTCTATGGGTTGTGAATAACTGCGAGTGCTAACGGCTTGAAAAAGAAACATTCAGCTTAAGATGTCTGCCTGCCCGTGTAATCAGTCATTGCATATATTTGCATTCCCCAGATGCTTTTGTCAGGAGACACTGTGAAACAACTACACTGAATTTTGCAAACACGTTTCATACATGCTTGATAATTACTCTGTCCACATATACTGTAAGCTTTAAACATATTCAAATATTGTGTAAATTGACTGTGCACAAATCTCACTTCTGCATTTTACATCACGAAAAACATGAAGTTCCTCCTGTTCCTGTTCCTCCTGCATTAGTTTGTGAGTGAATGTGGAAGAGAGAGGAGGATATAAAAAGCAGACACAAGACATTTCAAGAAATGATTAAAACGCTTAAATGTCACCTGGTGCATTCCGCAAAGCATTCCCCGGCTGGTGTGATGTCATAATTACCTCCCAGCAGGTCGGAGAGTTCTTTTATGCTAAATCCTCCGTTGTTCTGTTTTGTTCCTCTACTAGTGTGAAATAGAGAATGACACAAGAACCACGGCTGCCTCTTGAAAATAGCTGCGGTGTCGTCAGACAATCATTTTCATTACTTTTTTATTCATATTTTTTTTTTCTTGAACAGATCCATCTGTCAGCTTCTAGTACACAGAGAGAGAGAGAGAGTTGGAAAAAAAAGAAGAATTGAAAAGAGAGAGAGAGAGAGAGTGTCAGCCACCACACACAAAACCAGAGAGCTAATTCTGAGCAGAATAACATTATTGTTGCCTGAACCCTGAATGGTTGTAGATCTCTCTCTCTCTCTCTCTCTCTCTCTTTCCTACTCTTTCTCTCTTTTTTTATTTTTATCTCTCCTCGCTCTCTCCGTCTCAGTCTAAGGCTGACATATGAGCTGTGTTTTGACAGGCCTTAAACTCGTCCGCTTCTCTCGCACGTCACCCTCCATCACATCACCCAGCTGCGAGTGGCCTCTCGCCCATGACTGACACTGCCCAAACAGGAAGAGGCGGGACCTGTCAAACGGCTTACTTCCTGTAACAAAGAAACCTGACTGTGACAGCCATCATTAGTTCAGTTCCCTTTCAGGAGGGGCTTGTATGATTTGTAGCCTAATTCCTACTGTGTCTCTATTATGCATGTGCCTGTTAACAAAGGTAGCTATCTTGTTCAGGCTTTAAAGTTATTGTCACAAACAATATCTATGTGGCCATTATATACACACATAATAGCCATCAATTGTTCCTAGAGACAGTTTATACATATAATGTGCCTAGAACTGGAAATGTAATACTGAAAGTATGAGAAAATTACTGAATTGTGTTACACCTTGAGCTCCCCCAAGGGCATTTTACAAAGATGTTAGATCTTTGAAAGTCTATATTGGCTAAAATAGAAATAGGCTCTGCACGACGTGTTCACCTACTATTTCTGCCTTTGGTTATAATAATTAATAATATAATACGTTTTTTTTTCTTCTTCTAGAGTGTATGAAAAAGTCAATGTTATCTTAGAGTATATAGGGCAGCTATTGAAGAGGAACCACTTGAGGGTTGAATTCAATATTTCTGGCTGAAATATCAGCAGGACGCAGGCTAGCTGAGCGCCACATTGTGTTGCCACTTAGCCTTCTTAGGTTTCAGTGGAATTTAATTATATTTAATGGCCCTAATTAAATAAAATATGACATTCGGCATACCCGGAGGCACAGAGAGACACTGCTGTGGGCGAGAAAGAGAAAGAGAGAGAGAGAGAGAGAGAAAGAGAGAAAGAGAGAAAGAATGTGTACCAGACCCCTCAGAGAAACATCTATGCAACATCAGCAAGCACAAACAGTGGGGCTAGAGGAGAGGCCAGTGGAAACAGCCTGATCCAGATCACACTCAGATACGCATATACAGACATACTGTAGGATAAAACAGTCTGATCCAGATCACACTCAGATACGCATATACAGACATACTGTAGGATAAAACAGTCTGATCCAGATCCCACTCAAATACGCATATACAGACATACTGTAGGATAAAACAGTCGGATCCAGATCCCACTCAGATACGCATATACAGACATACTGAGAAGAAAATGAAAGAAAAAGAAAAGTTGTAAGCTGTCCAACTTAGGATGCCTCCCCTCCCCTAACTTCCTGTATCAACCGCCACATGGTGATGTATGGCTGTAAGATATTGTGGGGACAGTTATGGCCTTTGCCATGTGAATGAATAGTAAAGCTTCTCTTCACACATTGAATATTTGTCGCTGAAACACTATCACAAGTACACTAATGTAGACCCTCACAAAAGGAGCAAACAGTAATCTGTGTTTGTCTCACACTGTTTAGTTTCAGGACCAGGAGATCTAGGCTCCTGTCAGCCGCTGCCAATGCTTTTGTGTGTGTGTGTGTGTGTGTGTGTGGATGTCTGTGTTTGTGTGTGGATATGTTTTATGTGTGTGTGTGTGTGTGAGTGTGTGTGCCTGTATCTCCCGGCACAGGCGTCTGGCTTGTGTTGAAAGGTTTACACGGCTAACAAGTGCATCTGTGGGGAGTCATCCCTGACCCCTGTCTGGCCACAGCGGCCTGCTGAATTTTTCATGAGGCGTGTTACTTTTATAAAGATATTTACCTCAAACACACTCTCCAGCACAGCTGCTCTCTCCTTTACTCTCTCTCCTTCACTCTCCCGCTCTCCCCTTTACGCTCTCTCTCTCCTCCATTCTCTCTACTCTTTACTCTCTCTCTCTCCTTCACTCTCCCTCTCTCCTATGCGCTCTCTCTCCTTCATTCTCTCTCCCCTTTACTCTTTCTCTCTGCTTCACTCTCCCTCTCTCCTTTACTCTCTCTCTCCCTCTCTTCTTCATACATTCTCTCTCCCCCCCCTCTCTCTGTGCGATCTTGCCAGAGCACATCTCATCCTTTTCATCTTCCCAGATATCTAATGACACCGGAACATGTCTGGCCCAAATCTGGCCCACAATCGACCGCCATGTGTGTGTGTGTGAGTGTGTGTGTGTGTGTCCGTGTGTCCGTGTGTGTGATCTCCCCAGGCCAGCTCACATCTCTCACCTCACCTCTCCTCTCCTCTTCACATTAAGGTTCCCAGATACGGCTGGGCTCTGGCTTAGGTCTGGCCAACCTCAGGGCCAGTTCCACTCCACAGGCGGCTGCTATCTGCAGTCTGCCCTCCCACACAGATCCACAGGGCTGCATGCGTCTCCCCTTCACTGATGCACTTGTAGGCCTGTGCAGGGATTTGGGTTTCACCTCAGAGCGGACACAAAGCTAAATCGCTCTCTTTATTTTTCAAAAAAGCAACCATGTCACAACCATTTATTTGAATATCAGCCATCTGCACCTTTACATATCAAGAAAGGCTTCAACTGTTGGTCTCCCTCTGTGTTCAAACGTGCATGTTTTAAAAGTGAGATATGAACTGATTTTCTTCACCCAATTCTTGTGTGTATATGTCACCTGTTTACACACTGTGGTACAGAGCAAATTCCATTCATCCAAATCACATTCAGTTATTCCATTCATGTTTGTAAAGAAAGCTTTGAAAGGTACTGTGTTTTCAGTGGCACAGGGTAAAATACTGTTTTGTTTGACATTGTCATTGCTTCGCTTTACACATATCCTAAAACCAGTGTTTGAAAGATAAATGTTTCCGATAAAAATGACAAAAACTCTGACATTCATACCTAGATTATAAAACATAACGCCATGAAAGCTGAGTTCATCTCTCAGCATTATATCAACTTGTACTCATGATTATAACACATAAGATATAAAAGAGAAACTCATGATTATAACATATAAGATATAAAAGAGAAACTCATGATTACAACGCATAAGATATAAAAGAGAAACTCATGATTATAACACATAAGACAAAAAAGAGCTCTTGACTCGATCCCGTGAGTGTCCCCTCCCCACTGCCGATTGGGCAGTTCTAAAATGATTGCCGGGGACCCCAGCCTCGCTGGCCTCGCTGTAAGGCTGCAAAGCGCCTGGCCAATCTGACTTCCTGTTGGCGAGGCCCACTCTCCGCTCTCTGCTTACCTGCGTTTGAGCTCCTGCCCAGAAAGATTTGCTCTCCTTCTCCAGATGCCAGCTCCGGCTGCCAGGCACATAGTCAACTGTTGCATGAGATGTTTTCACACCAAAAAAAAGGGGGAGAGAGGGAGAGAGAGAGAGAGAATAAGCGCTGCTTACAGCAAATGTAGTCAGACCTGAGACATGGGCTCTGTTATAATACAACGACTGTGTGGTTTGTGTTTTACACAAATACTGTCTCTTGTTCACACAAGGATGTGCACAGATATGCACACACACACACACATACACTCATGCATATGGACATCAAACACACATTTGCACTCAAAACACTCACTCACGCCTGCACACACACACACACAGACACATACACAGACACACACGTACTGTCGTGTCTCAGAAAACATCTTAATCGAGAGTAAATGTTTCGACTGCGGACCCCGACACACACCCTGCAAGGGGCTCTTCAATAAGTAATGACACATGCCAGGCAGTGAAATATTGAGAGCATGTTTTGGTAATACTGCACACATGCTTTATATTTTTCTCAATTAAAATTCACAAAGGCCTGGTTGGGGGTGGGGTGAGGTTGGGGGGGGGGTTGCAGAGAGGCGTGTGTGTGTGCCAGAATCGATGTGTGGAGATTATGTGTGTGAGGTGAAGGTGCGTTTGATTTAATGTGCTGTTTTAGAGCGATTACTCCTGCTGGTGAGCTTGTGTTTTTGTTGTTTCAATAAAGCCAGGAGAGGCTGGCTAGAGAGGCCCGGTTTGAAGTGGTAATTGCTCACTTTTGTCTTGTTCACCCCCTCTGCACACACACACACACACACACACACACACACACACACACACACACACACACACACACACACACACACACACACACACACACACACACACACACACACACACACACACACACAAGCACACACCATTCACATATCTGTTCTCTCTCTCTTTGCCTTTGTGCAGTGCTGTTGGCAAGGTTCTGACGAGAATTCATTTTGGTCCGCCCCCACCTCCGGTTCCAGCCCTAACACAACGTGCGTTTCTAAAATCAAATGTCACCGTATGCGGCAGCGGCAGGCCTGATGCATATTTAACACAGCTGAATGGGAGCCAGACAGGTTTGCATGTGTGAGGAGCCTAGCCTGTGTGCTTCCCTCACGCTGCGGTAGCTGCCGCTTGGAGGCCTTTCCTTCCGTGGTGTAGAATCTCCTGTCTGCTCCAAGCCTCGAATGTAAACCTCGTTCTTATCAGAACCGTACCGTCGGCTTCCCGTTGGATCTCTGTGTCGAGGAGCTGTACGCTTTAACTGTGTGTGTGTGGGTGGGTAGGGGGGTCCATCTAGTCCTCTCCGTTTCAAGGTGGCAAAGCATACGTGTGCGTTTGTGTGTGTGTGTATGTCTGTGTGTGTGTTTGTTCACTGCCTCGCAGCCATTGTTTTGCCTAATATGTAATCACGCTTCAAAAAGCTATCCCTAAACTATGCGTCTCTTTCATCTGTCTCTCTGGCAAGAGGGGGCGGCGTGTGCAGCGTGCTCGGTGTGGAGCTGCGCAGAGCGACGCGGCGTGGCGTAAGCTCGCAGAACGTGTAAACATGCCATGTGCTGCCTGTTTTAAGTGATGCCTGGACTAATCGGCGGTGGATGGCTCAGCCAGGGCTTTTGTGGTAGACGTGCTAAGAGATTCTCCTACACTGGTTTTGGTTAGATGTCCTAAACGCGTTGCTTTAGAGGGAGCCTTTTCGATGAGGTTCCCTCTGTGTCTACACTGTAGTTAATCTACTAGTTTGGAATTCAGGAAACTGCTACCTTTTACTTGGGGTTTTGAAATAGGTTCCAAATCCTCTCTTTTGGGCTATGTCCAGGCACAGAAAAAGAGAAAGAGAGAAAGAGAAAAAAAAAGCCATCACCATTAATAGACCATAAAATGGAAAAGCTGCATCTATGTACTTCTTAGCATCTTCAAATCCTTTTCAGATTTTTGCCTCGTTGCTTTTTCTCCAGTTAATCACTTTGCACTCATTTAAATATTAAAATTTTCTTTAATCATCAAAGGCACTGAGCTTCATGCATATTCATATCCTGAACCCCCCCCCCGCGCTTCTCCCGTATTACAGGTTCATTACCTCGCTCTAAAGCCAAACACTCATTACCAGGAGCCAGCTTTTTAATTGCTGACGCCCGGCCATCATCGCCTTAGCACCAAGATTTAAAGTTCCATGATCCCGAGAATGGAAAAAAAGGAAGAAGAATTTCTCAGGTTTAAAATAACTGAACATACTTTTTATATATTCTCTCTGCTGTGAAATGTGGAAGGATAAGGAAAGAGAGAGAGAGAGAGAGAGAGAGAGAGAGAAAGAGAGAGTTGTGTACAAGGGAAGGGAGAGGAAAACCTGTTCTTTGGCTGCGGCTCTGAATATTTGTCAAGAGGCTTGACGAAAGTTGCATTTGCATAATGACTTTGTAGTTCTGCATTAATAAAATTTGCATATGAAGCCGTGTTAATTACTCCTGATCAGGCTTTTTTGCATTCATGCATGGTAATTTTCTGCGACTTGCGAGAATTGATGTCCTGGCGTCAGGACTGTGATTGGTGTTGGTGGTGGCTGAGGAGCGTAGGGGGGTGTGTGTGGGGAAGGTTGTGTGTGTGTGTGTGTGTTTGTGTGTGTGTGTGTCTGTGTGTGTCTGTGTGTTTCAAGGAGAGAGGGGGGTCAGAGAGAGATGAGGAGTGGAGGAGGTGGGGTCGGATGTTGCTGGGTGAAGGAGAAGATGGCTGGTGTGTGTGTTGTGTGTGTGTGTGTGTGTGTGTGTGTGTGTGTGTGTGTGTGTCTGTGTGAACTTCTTTATTTCATGTACGGCTCATTGCATTTTAAACACTTATTTGCCTTAGAAATAAAAGGATATTTCGGTGGAAATCTGCAACATCACACCATAGATGAAAATCATTTGCATGATTCACACTGTATTCAACATGGAGGAGTTTATTGCTGTTTGTTTGCCTCTAGTAACCATAACTTCTTGGCAATAATCATCACTTTAAGAGACATTCAGTAAATTCACTTTCCTTTATTGTTGCTTATCATGATAAAAAACTAAACATTATTCACATCCAGTATATAATCAGTGTATTTGCTCTGAAAGTATTGCTCTGAAAAACCTGGTTACGATATTCAGTAAATATTCTTTGTAGATTGATTTCTACACCTCAAGAGCGAGTGTTTGAGCTGCTGGAAAGAGCCCTGTTGAGCTCAAGTATTCTCTTATGGAATTTTGGCCCCTCACTTGTGGTTTTGGCAATAGCTTCACACAGCAGTGTGTGTGTGTGTGTCCAAGATCAAGACCGTGTGTGGGAGAGAGGAAGAGAGAGAGAGAGAAAGAGAGAGAGAGACAGTGTGTATGTTGTGTGTGTGTGTGTGTGTATGTGTGTGTGCAAGATTAAGACTGTGTGTGTGTGTGTGTTTGTGTGAGAGAGAGAGGGCTAGAAAGAGATAGTGTGTAGTATGCCTGTATTTGTCCTTGCATGAGCTGTAAGCTTTTTTGTACAGTTGGTTCTCTAGTCATTTTAAATATAACAGCAGAATTAAACACAGAAGTTTTACCGGCGGGGAGAGTCTGGGGCCCGTTCCAAAACAAAGAGATTGTAGAACCGACAGCCGTGCGGCACATGACCGACACACTGCGGAGCAGGCAGGGTTTGACAGCTTTTGGCAAAATTTCAAATTTGAGATTTCAGGTTTTTTTTTTTGTTGTTGTCTGAGTGCTTATTTGTATCATCACAGTGGTCAGGGTCACACCAAAGACATTCTTAAGCAGTAGCAGTTTGTGTTGTGCGTGTGGAAAGGACCTCATGTTTTGGCATGTTTTTGATATTGAAATGGCTGAAAAGCTCTGGCGACTCTGGCATGAAGGTAATAGGCGCCGGCGCTGTTCTGAATTGCTGGCTTATCACCTGCTAGACAGAGGGTTTTTAAGAGGGCAGGGAAAATTATACTGCATTATCGCTGTGACAATAGAGGCATGCTAATTCCCAAATAGATCTTCTTTCATCAGTGTGTGCCAGTAGGTCACAGTATATCATCTTCCCTCTGGCTAACGGCAACACTATTTGTTTGTAAATGTATACTTTAGGAGCACGGTGTAAATGTTTGTCTTCCTCTCCCCTCTCTCTCTGTCTCTCCCCCTCTCTCTCTCTCTCTCTCCCTCCCTCCCTCCCTCTCTCTCTCTCTCTCTCTCTCTCTCTCTCTCGCTGTGTGTGTGGTGTCAGATCGTACAGAGAAATGAGAGTAATGAAAGGTTGGACACACATGACTGAGATGCTGAGGGATTGCAAGCTTCTCCCAGCCACACACACACACACACACACACACACACACACACACACACACACACACACACACACACACACACTCACACACACACACACACACACACACACACACGTGGTCCTGGTGTTTTTTTGTCTTTGTAGGCAGGGTCCAACATGGCCACTCCTGCTTGGTTGCTGAACAGTCTCTCGCAGTGAACAATCTGTCTTCACAGACCTACTTCCACCAATACCCAGACCTCACCCATTTATGCTGTAATTTTGGGTTTCCGTGTAAGCTATTAGGACTTTTTGTCTGGCTATTACTGGTTTATGTCCCCAAAGAAAAGCATTCCTAGGCTTAATTAATATGCATATGTTTTTGTGCAAACATGGAATTAATGAGGGTATTTTTAGGATGTACTGTTGCAAATAGACTGTTTGATCCAAAGGATCCAATGCAAAAAAAATGTGTCAGAGGTGTTGTACTGAGACACATTCTTTTTGTGGTAGTCACGTGGTAGCGTGACTTAATTTTCCAACCACATTAACCAATGTGTATATATCTAACATGAGCAGTGGGGTTAACAAGAACATTTTGAAGACGCTGGCGACACACACACACACACACACACACACACACACACACACACACACACACACACATATACACACACACCCACATTGCTGCGAAAGCTGACCCAAAGCCCTACAGCCCCCCCACAAGCTGGTCCCCCTGACCAGGTCCAGCCATCAGCACAGCTAGACTGGGAGCCACCCACCTCACCTTCCAACTGTGCCACCCTGGCATTAAGGAGTTTTAAACTTAAGGTTTAAGGTAACTTACAGCTCATAAATCCTATTAAAATCTCCAAAAGTGAAGACTGGATCCCCCCCCTCCTGAAATGACACAATCATTTGATATTTTTTGCCAGAATAGGCTCACCCCCACCCCCACCCCCACCCCCCACGTCTCTTCCTGGCTTTTTCACTGTGCCGCATCTTAAAAGGCCTCGCTTACAGCGACATTCACATGTAAAAGAAGCTTCCGTGTTTGCCTCCTGTGCGTCGTCACAGTGGCTGCATCGAACTGACAGTGTTTGTTTTTGTCGCGAGCGAAAGCAGCCCCCATGAAGATTTGAATTTGTAAAGCGGGGGAAGCGGGCGGGTGCCGTACTGCGTTCCCCGTGCGGCTCCGCTCCGCTCCGAGCTTTTGGAGAGGTAATGTGAATCGTAAGCCCCCCCGGGCCCCGCGAGGTCTAAGCAGGCCCAGATCGGAGCTGTGGCGTGTGCGTAGCGGCAAAGCGGCTTTGACGGAAATGGATCGGCGCGAACAATGGCGCTACAGAGAGACGGATGCGCTGGACAGGATGGGATTACCAGGTTAGCGCAGGTTCGCCCCGCAGCCACTGCCGAGGTTCAGGCCGGGCTTTCGGCGCCACGGAGCGTGTCGGAGGGAATTACGCCCATCTCACTCCCTAAATCCGGACCGTCTGACGACGAGGCCCCTTCAAACACAGAGTGTTTCCTCCACAAAAGGGCTGTTGCGTGTTGAGCGGAGGAGAAATCACCACTTAACAAAAGCTAATTTTTCACTCTGTTAGCCGGGAGGATTAAGGGCCAGTGGTGGAATAATGCAAACTTTGTGTTGGTTGGTGGTGCTGCTGGCGTGTGCTGGCTAAGAATGTAGGTGTGTGTGTGTGTGTGTGTGTGTGTGTGTGTGTGTGTGTGTGTGTGTGTGTGTGTATGTGTGTGTGTGGGGGGGTGCTGTTAAGGAAGGAGTTAAAGAGCAATTACAAGCTTGAGAGTGGCTGTATGTCACTGACGAACATGCAGAGCACACGCAGAGTCATCGAGTAGGACCACTGCACTATGGAGATTGCATAGAGGCAGCAGTGGTGGTAGGAATGTGTGTGTGTGTGTGTGTGTGTGTGTGTGTGTGTGTGTGTGTGTGTGTGTGTGTGTGTGTGTGTGTGTGTGACACATGAGGGCGGCAGGCTTGACGAATGCGTGCTGATCCCCTTGTTTAGGGGGTTTTAAGTCTGCCCAATTTCACATGCTAGCGCTCGGGCAACCGAGAGCCAGGCGTGCAGCGGCTGCAGAGAGACAGAGATGCCTCGCCACACTTAAAGCCGTGACGCAGCCTGCAATATTGATATTTGTCATCCTTGGTTCTCCCTTGCCCCCCCCCCCCAACCGCACCCCACCCCCCTCTCTCTGTCTCTCCCACTCACTCTCCCTCTCTCCATTTGTCTTGTCCCCCTTGTCTCGCCCTT
>NC_045165.1:19023659-19053659 GCF_900700415.2 Clupea harengus
GCGCTTCTCAGGAGCCGGGGTATGTGGGTCCTGCTGAATGCTCGGCTTGTCGTTGAGTGCTCCGACAAGCGGCAGGTGCAGAGGTAATCCTGCAGACGTGTGTGTCTGTGTGTGTGTGTGTGTGTGTGTGTGTGTGTGTGTGTGTGTGTGTGTGTGTTTACCGTCAGACATTCAAACCATGTGGCTGCGCTGTCAATGCTGCTGAGATGGCCGTGTCCTTCTCCTGCCCCCACCTGCTCTGGCCCACTGGGCCGGGGACTTCTGACATGCTCTTTGGATATGGGGAGATGTCTCTCTCTCTCTCTCTATCTCCCTCTCTGCCTTTCTTTTTGTCTCTCCTGCCGTCCAACACTTCATCTCTCTCTCTCTCTCCACTCTTACATCTTATCCTCTAACAGTCACTTTTTACTTCTTACTCACTCTCTCCCTCTCTCTCTCTCTCTCTCTCCCTCACTCTCTTTTTCCCACCCTCTTCCTCTCCCATTCACTCACTCTTTACCTTTTCCTGCCTCTCCCCCAAGACACTTCCTTTGTCCCTCTCCCTTCTCTCTTTCTTTTTTTTCTTCCCTCTATCTCTCCCTCGCTCCCTCTCACCGTGTCCCTGAGGCCTGTTTTTAGCGGCATGAAAAAAAAAAAAAGAGAAGAGAAGAGAAGGAGAAAAATCCCTAAGTCTCCTCTCAGGCCTGCCACACGGCTGTCGCCAGATGAAGGTAATGAATTCAATTCACTCTGACTCGGCTAAGCAGCTCACAGCTCATCTGCATCCGGGAAATGTAAATATTAAAGAAATCAGACATACACACATGTCACGCAGGGATCCTCCCACTCCGCAACCCCTGCAACCCAACTAATCCACTGCCACTCGGATCCTCTGTCAAGAGATGGGCACTGCTAGTGGCTCTACACTCACACACACACACACACACACACACACACACACACACACACACACACACACACACACACACACATACACAAGGAGCTCACCGTGTCAGTTGGTTAGCTCAAAAAAAAAAAAACCTTGGGAATGTCGTCTTTGACAGACTGCGGGAAAGTCTTAACGCAGACAAAGATATAAATGTCTCCTCTCAAGGCTTCTCAGTCCCATTGTCAGAATTGATTATCAGTGCCATTGTAGGATATAAATTATGACAACAGATCATCTGCACATGATTCTGTGAAGAGAGTGGGTTTTTTTTTTGTCCCACATATTGTTTTCAAGGCATTCTGCAGAGGGCCAGAGGCGTGTGTGTGTGTGTGTGTGTGTGTGTGTGTGTGTGTGTGTGTGTTATGATGACCTGCGGGCCCCAGATGCGGGCGACCCATAAGAACTGCTGATGGTGGGGTGAGAGCTGTAAATCTCAGGCAGAATTAAGCCCTAACGATAAAGCACATACCTACATCTGCTCCTGTGATTCACATTAGAGCTTTAAATAAAGATGGTGTGTATGTGTGTTGGGAGGGGGGGGGGGGGGGGGGTCTGTTTGATTTGGCATCACACCCACATGAGGAGTCTCTAAAGTAATAAATGGAGTTCACTTTCCTGGAAAACCAAATTAACTTAATATAAAACAAGGCACAAAAAAGACCAATAGAGTGTGTGTGTCTGTGTGTGTGTGTGTGTTTGTGAATATATGTATGTATATTTGTGTATCCATGTGCGTATGAGTGTGTTTGTGTGTGCATGCATGGATAGTCTATATGTGTGTATGTGAGTGAGTGGCTCATGTAGTGAGTATTTACAGATTTACGGTGTGTTTGTATGCATGTGAGTATGAGTGTGTGTGTGTGTGTGTGTGTGTGTGAGAGAGAGAGAGTGTAGTCCAGCAGACCGGCCGCTATGAGAGCTGGTTATGGTGGGGGGAGAGTGTAACATGTCCATAAGCGTGTTATTATCTCTCCTGTGCTGACCCTGTCCGGCAGGGACTTTTGGCCGGTGTGAGTCGGGGAGTGTTCAGCAGATGTGCTGCTGTGGGAGAGGAGGCTGCTCTCCATGCTATGTCCACTCCAGGCCTCCGCTAGTATGTCAAACAGGCTGTAAAAAAACCAGCTGCTTCCAGATGCTTTCGCCTCATTTACACTTAGTAAATCACCCATGATGCCTTGCTCCGCCATGCTGAAGGAGCCAGCTCCTCACTGATCCTCTACTCCACCACCCCCCCCCATCCCCCTCCACCCACCCCACCCCACCCCCACCTCTCTGTCTCACACCCCTGCCTCCGAAGCCAGAATTCTGCTCAGTAAAAAAAGAGTTCAGGGGTGAATTTGCTTCATTTCTGTGAAGCACATGCTAGACGCTATAGCTGTTTATCCTAGCATCCCATCACAGAAATTCCCCCTTGTACTCGCCTTTTGTCCTGGATGTCTGTATGAACACTTGTACATTATTCAGTACATGTAAAGAAACTAGCAGAGGACCTATGTGCGCAGGAATTACATTTGAAATGTCTCTCTCTCTCTCTCTCTCTCCCTCTCTCTTGCCAGGACAGTGCAGTTGCGGTTAACTTCTAGTGGCACAATGCTGTGGCCTAATTTGCATGTAATTGTTGCCTCCGATTTGCTATGATAGTCATAAACAAGACATTAGCAATTCAAGGTGAGGAACCAGAGGCCTCCGAGACTCGCAGATCACACACATGCTAATGAAGCCCCTGGCTTAATAATGCAGGAAATGTCAGGAAACTTTCGATGGGGCGCGGGGCACACGGCGCGCGGGGAGGGAGGAGAGAGGCAAAGCGTGGCGCGGCACGGCACGGCACCCTGTGCCTTGGGCCCGTGTCATCTTTGTTCTAAATGCAAATCAGCTCGTCGTGACATTGTCTCCGTCAAGCGCGGAGCGTTTCTCTCTCCGAGCCGGCCCGCGGGATCAAGGAGGCAGGTCTCCCTGCGTCTGAGGCCCCCTCGTGCTGCTGCCTCCGTGCACGTGTCTGCCGAGACCGCTGCTTCCTGCGCTGTCGAAGTCAATGATATCAGGAGCCATTGATCAGGAACCTGCGTTCTCACCCACCACCTCTGTCAACACAAGCGCTGCAAAACCGCGAGGTGGAGAGCAAGTCGCGAGGTGGTGCACCTCGGGCACACAGAGAGGTGAAACGGGGATACTCAGAATGTAGGTGGGTTGGAAAGAAGGGGGTTGGAAGGGGTTTCTGAGCACTTGAAGGTCCAGGAAAAGGATAACGAATTATAATCTGGGCCCTTAATAATTTAAGAACCTTAGTGTGTGAACTCCTGGTAGTTCAAAGGAGACGGCTCGGGCTTTAGGAGGAAGAGGTGTTCTAACACCCCTGGAAATTCCAAGGTTATCTGAGTAAGCCCTGGCTAACAGGATGTCCAGTTTTGATGTGGGATTTGCCGTCCCCTGTGACTCGTTTTTTTTTTTCTCTTCCTCTCTGCCTCACCGGCTCTCATGCTGATCTCCCGCTCGAAGAGACGAAGGCTCTGAAAATAACTCCAAAGGTTAAGATATTAATTAAGTACAGAAGGCCACAGACTAGAAGATAATGATAAGCACTCAACACAAATGGGAAGAGCTCATGAGAGAGAGAGAGAGAGAGAGAGGGGGAGGGAGAGAGAGGGAGGGAGGGAGGGAAGGATGAATACAAATACTATATCAATGCTCTTCACTTCCTCTTCTACTTTCAGCAGTCATCTCAGGAATTAGTTTCCTCTTTGCTTGGGCATTATTCAAAAGCTCTCTCAGTCACAAGGTGCATCAGAGTGAGAGGACTGATCATTATTCATCACGAAACGAAACGTGTATCCGAGGCTATTAAAACATCCACCACTCACAAGTTTTTTGTTTGCTCGGGTTTGGAATCCCATTAGCGAAATTTTAATTTAGGAACCTTCGAGGCAAAAATGTAAAATTTGTGAATGACCTAATTATCTGTGTCATCACACGTTTTAGAGGCACACTTATAAAATGAATCAGATATGATGGTTAATTTCGCTTGCTTTAAAACTGAATACTACACCACAATTTCGGTAAAAAATATATATATATATGTATTAATAAAAGAAATGTCTTGACGTGTTTAAATATGTCTTTAACTCTTGTGATTTGGCAATAATAAAATCGCATCCCAACTACTGTTGTCCTGTTCTGCAGCACGGAGCTGCAACCAGTGTAATAATTTGATGGACTCGGCGCTCCTGACATTAATCGTAAACTGTCTGGCGATTGGCACTTCCCCAGTAATTGTACATGGAGAGGTAAACCTGTGTCTCTCAGCGAGCAGGCCAGCCGACCATAATAGCTGTGATTTAATTTAGCTATTTAACCTGTAATTCCAGCAATATTTATTGAAGAGCGAGGGGAGAAAATTGGACCATTAGGCTCGGAGGATGAATACATTGAGATGAAAATGAACACTCCTAACTGATAGTTGACCTTCGCGTTTTGTAGCAGGTTTTTTTTTATTAGCGCCGACCACAGTAATTACTGCAAATTGAATCATAGCAAAAACTGAAATCATTTGGTAATGAGCATTTTTATTGGTTATTGCACTTTCTGTCAGTGCGCTGAAGAATGGACTGGGAGTGTGGAGTGGGGGGGAGAGGGCTACTGTGAAGCAGCCAGTGCAGCCTGGCCTCCCATGCTAAAGTGGCCCTGGTGGATTACTTGTTTGGATGAGTGTGGGGAGTGAGGGATGTCAGGCATCTCGTCTTTTCCTTGTGGAAACGGAAGCGGCTGTCATTAATGCACCTTTTTATTTTAATTAAGTTTGGTTTTGTTTGAAGAGTGAATGCCTTTAGACAGCTTCCTATTCAGAGGCCTTTCTTGAGTGTGTGTCTGTGTGCGTATTAGGGGTGTGGGGGGGGGGGGGGTTGCTGTAGACAGAGTAGGGTGGGGGATGGGCGACTGCCAATTTATTTGTAACCATTGTCTTTTTTTTGACGACATATGGCACCTCCTGTAAGACGTTGTGAGATGCAAATTCGAGGGAGTCTGACTTTAAATTAGGCAGCGACAGTGACATGACTCCTTTTGAAGAGCTCACATCACAGCGCACAGGGTGGGGGGGGGGGGGGGTGTTGAACAGCAGGGGGGCTCTCCCACAATGCCGAGCATTTCTTCACCACCTACCTCTCCCTTACAGTAGCATTCATCATCCCAGCCGTGATGCTCACTGTATGCTCTCGGCTCCTCGTCTCCCGCCTCTCCGGCTGCTGCCTCGGCGGCACACAGGAAGGAAGCAGGTTGGATGGAGAATTCCTACGCCGTAAAGCGGGAATTTGGTGGTACCTGCGTTTCAGCTTTTCCATTCAACCCCGCTTCAATCAGCTTACTTGGGTTTAATTGTCCAGCACATGTGGGTATGGTGTGGAGTGTGATGCGTAAGCTATAGGGTGTTGTGCATATGTGCATGTGTGTGTGTGTGTGTGTGTGTGTGTGTGTGTGTTTGTCTGTGTGAGTGGCAGAAATACTCTGGATGCTTGTATACACACAGTAAGACATGTAATCATACATGCACCACACACACACACACACACACACACACACACACACACACACACACACACACACACACACACACACACACACACACACACACACATATACACATACACATACACATACACATACACATACACACACACACGTGTCCCCTGTCCCCGCCTTGCCCAGCAGTGGAGCGTGTGAAAGCCTCTTTTAAATCCACCAGATTCAGACAGAGAAGTGTCTCACCACGACAAAGGCGCATCCATTTGACGTGCTTATCTGCTTGAATAGAGACAAGGGCGATTGCTCACAGTCGGACGCAGGCTTCTTTAGTGCTGCGTGTCGACCCTGATAGAAGCCGCCACCATCTTTCGCCTAGGTTTTTCTCTCTCTATCTCTCTCTCTCTCTCTCTCTCTCTCTCTCTCACTAACAGCAGCTTGAATTCTAATTAACGGGACATGCGTCTCTGTCTGTACATCTTCCCAAAGAGTCTAACTTCATTTTCCAGCGTTGTGTCTACACTAATAATCACGCAGTGGAAGGGCCATCCGGGGGCCTGTGGTGTGCCGTCCTTCTAGATGATCATTAAGGGCCAGACTGCACTTAATCAATACAAAAAAAAAGACTGGGGAGTCATCCAGCATGGTCTCTCTGATCAGGCACCCAGTGTATGGGCATGGCCCATACACAGCAATGGCAATGGTACTTGATACACACACTCCAGGTTTTACTGAGCATAATTAAATGCACCAGCCAGGACACGCTGTTTGAAGATTAGTCAGTTTAGATTTTATTCTAGGTGGAGATTACTGCAGAGGCACAAAAGCCATTTTAGATGCCCAGTGACTGAAAGCATAAAGAGGCTGAGTGGGACTGACTGTGAAACATTTACTCACCCAGGGGTTTTGGATTCAAAATCTTATAATCTGGTTTGTGTCGTGTTTGCTGTGTTTGCCTCCAAGAATTACACTCCCATTTTAAAGTTTAAATATGTGTGAATATGTTTAATCATATGCATTGCCTTTCACACTGAAGAATATTTCATGTTAATATGTATGTGATTTTATTTATTTGCAAACGTTCTCACATACAATAGATCGCTGTACAATACTCGCTGTGCCTTGCCCTGACAAACACACAGTTATGAGTCCTTCACTCCCAAATCATGCATTCACATTGACATGATTCATAATTCATATTTGTAAAGCATTTGTTTGTCTCTGTGCTGTGCTCCTGTCTCATTGCATCTCTGCAGCCAGAGGAGCAGGTCCCCTCAGCAGAGCAAGCCACACACTGTAAATGCTAAAAGTGGCATATGAGACTTCATATAAATCCTGCAAGCTTCCGTTTATTACTGAAGGACTCTCTTTCTCTCTCTCTCCCTCGCTTCCTCGCTCCCTCTCTCTCTCTCTTCCTCTTTCTCTTTCTCTTTCTCTCGCCCACTCGGTCTATTTTTCTCCCTTACTCACCCGCGCACTCCACACACACACACACACACACACACACACACACACACACACTCGCTCTCTCTCTCCCTCTTTCGGTTCGTACACACTTTCCCCCTCTTCCCTCTGTAAGCCATCCAAGACGCCTCCTGCCAAAGCCGTGTGTGAACCCCGGCCAAACAAAACAGCGGCAGCCATCCAGGCCAGCACGGCACGCTTCCACTAATAGAGAAAGAAAAGGCTTCCAGACGGAACACACTACTTACAGGACGGCAAAATTCTTTACGCTAGATAATAGCTTAATGACAGTCTAAATGAAGTCCCCATAGTAAAAACCAATGTCAGCAAATGAGCACCTCATTAAAGGATGCTATACCCCCCCCCCATCCCCCCCTCTGTTTCCTCTTCAGTTTATAACTAGGCCTTTATTGTGCAGAAATCTGAAATTCCTGGAGATTTTCACTCCTTTTGTCCCCCTCGAATGCAATTTGGTTCACCGGCATCCTCTCTCTCTTTCTCTCTCTCTCTCTCTCTCTCTCTCTCTCTCTCTCTCTCTCTCTCATTCTCTCTCGCGCGTTCTCTCTCTCTCTTTCTCTCTCTCTCTCTCTCTTTCTCTCTCTCTCTCTCTCACTCTCTTTCATTCTCTCGTTCTCTCTCTCTCTCTCTCTCTGTCATTTTCTCCCTGTTCTTGCATCTTTTAACGTTCAAGACAACAACAACAACACCAAAAAAAAAGAGAGCGACAGAAACCCACACGCTCACACAGAGCAAAGTGAGGCTTACGCTGACAATAAATGCCAATCTGCCAAATGAATGAAAATGATAATGCCTCTTCCACCTCTCCTGTTCTGTGTGTCTCTCTCTTTCATTCTCCTGCTTTTTTGCCACTGCAATGATACACACTAATGATTCCAGGGGTTTATGTTAATCTTGTTAATGGTACGACGAACAATCGCGAAATCCCACTGCGCCCAGAGAATGTGACTTCAGGTGTAATCACGCTCAAATGCCCCCTTTCCTATTTCCAGGGACATGCGCAGGAGGGAGGGAGGGTGGGAGAAATGGCAAAGCCAGTAAAGTGCCTGTGTTTTAGTACCACCAGCAAGAGCCACATACATTTACCCATTAAATAACATGGCTGAGACGTGCCAACCGTGGCTTCGTTGACTGGCATGGTAACACGAGCTTACGCCCCTCTCCAATGCCCATTTAAACCCAGTGTTTGCCCGCGCGCTGTTTGGCACAACCCGTTTGGAAAGAGAGGATCGTTATTAGCAATAATTTCTGGTTAATTGAATCAGGGGTTGCCTTGGTGTGAGGCAGACTCAGTGGAAGACACACAACACACAACTAGGGGGTGTCTTCTCCTTTCTCCCTTCCCTCTTCTCTCTCTCTCTCTCTCTCTCTCTCTCTCTCTCTATCTCCCCCAGCCAAACAGCTGTCTCTCTCTGTGTGTCCTCAACAAAACAAAATCATCACTCTTTTTAATACAAGTTCGCTGTCTGATTGAGGCTGTGTTGATTTATTAGCACTGTCCCTAAAAACTGCAATAAATTCACTTTAAATTCACCCTTTGTCTTAAGGAATTGTACATAACCAGCCTAAATTGATATAATATATATATTTTCCAGCCAAGAATTTAAATAACTAAATTATAATCTAATTAATGTATTTGGCACATATAAATCTCTCTCTCACACACACACACACACACACACACACACACACACACACACACAAAACGTTAAATAAATGTAGACTATATATAACAGCACAGGTGCAAAACAAGCCGGAGGTGCGAGCAAAACACCGCAGCGGAAGTGCGCTCGCCTGAGCCGGCATGTGTGTCATCTCACTTTTGATCAAGTCTCACCTGTATCTCACACACATCTCGTCGCCCTCAAACAGGCCATTCGCGTTCTCTTTCTCAATTAACATCACGCCGAATTATAGCTCAGTCTTATTTATGTGCCACAATGTGAGGTGAAAATGGTGTCCGTGTGAGTGTGTACATTTTATGTTTATATATGTGAATATTCTGTATATTTCACAGTATGTGAATTTGTTTGTGTGTATGTGTGGTTTTGTGTGGTTAAGTACGTGGGTGTTTGGGGGTAAGTGCATATGTGTGTGTGTGTGTGTGTGTGTGTGTGTGTGTGTGTGTGTGTGTGTATGTGCGTGCGTGCGTGCGTGCGTGTGTGTGATACTGTTTGCATGCCTGAACTAGTGCAAATCCACAGCGCCCCATGCTGACACACAAAGCAGGGTAACATCCGCAACCACGACAACGGCAATCGTGGCAAGAGAACTGCCGCAGGTTTTCCTCCCTCCATCTCTCTCTCTCTCTCTCTCTCTCTCTCTCTCTCCGTCTCTCTCTCTCTCTCTATCACACACTTGCTTTTTTCATATGGAAATGTGAAATAATGGGGTGATTAAATAGAGTTGTATATTAAAGTACAGCTGACATTAGAATTAGCATAATGTGCTCTCGCCTCAGGCTGCATACTTTATTTGCCATCTGCGTCGAACTGCCGTCCCCCCGGGAGGCCCGGCGCTGAACACTCCTCAATAAACTCGCGCCCTGCTCCCTTCATTGGGGCCAGCGATACAATTCCAGGCACTGGGCACTGATTCGTCTTAATTGTGGGGCAGAAATGAACATTCAACCCCTCCTCTCCTTCTTCTTCCTTCCTTCCTTTCCTCGTCTCTACTCTGACTCTCAATCTCCACCCCCCCCCCCCCTCTCCACCCCTCCTGTCCAATGACTTTTGTTGGTCTGTGTGAAGTTCAGCTCGTACAGTAAGCTTTCACGCCCCAGCAGTTAAACAAGAAACCAGACCAAGCAGGCAGACACAAGACAGAAGAGAGAGAGAGAGAGAGGTTTAAAAAAAAAAAAAAAACACAAGCGCTGGTTATCTTGAATTCTCTGCTTTTTTTACGGAGCATTAGTTCTTTCAAAGGCCGAGTCGTAAAACAAAAGATGGATGGGGGGAGGGGAGGACATGAGTGTTTGTGTGTGTGTGTGTGAATTTTGGAGAGGGGTGGGGAGGTGGGGGGTATGTGTGTGTGTGTGTGTGTGTGTGTGTGTGTGTGTGTGTGTGTGTGTGTGTGTGTGTGTGTGAACTCTTAGAATGCCAGGGAACAAAAGGAGAAAAAAAAGACGTCCATTGTGGATGAGCGTATGCGCTGTCCACTGTAATTAAGTCAGAGGGCTTAGCGGAGAGGCGCTGACTGCAGAGGTGAACAGCTGTGGTCCTGACTCTCCTCCGAGGATGTCAGCGGCGGCAGAAATAACACACAGCACCAGGAAGCCTTCACAGTTCAAACATGCCGCTTTGCACATTCCCACTGTAAAGATGAATCGATCGAGCCCGTCTGCTAGGCTGACGCCTGAACAGAAATGATTGATAACGCACCAAATACTATTGCCCTACAAAATCAGGAGTTCTTTACAAGTGAGTCTCTATGTGGCATTTCACCGTAAAAAAAAAAAATAGGAAAAGAAGCAAAAAAGAACCTAGGCCCATTACAGAAATTGGTGTCACCAAAAATAATCTTGCACACTTATTTCAGCATTGCTATGTCAGACTCTGCACTCTTCCTGTCTTCCCAGAATTCACTGCCACACATTTTCCCCTTTCAGGTCTAGCCTGCAGGTACAGCCTTGCAAAATATTTCAACATTATTTACAAGCGCTAGAATACACTCAAATTCTCTGTAGTAAGAAAATATCCCCCCTGACATACTAAGACACACACACAGACATATACATATTCTAAACTAGGAATGTTTTATTATATTTACAGTGTTGTCATTGCTGTGAAATTATTTATTTGAATAGTTTTAGTATGGAAATAGCTTTGTGGAAATTATTGAATGTACTATCCTTTATGTGAAAGTGTGTCATTTCCCAAACTAAAAACACATCAGGTGAAATATACATGGAGCCATGACACAAACCTTTAGATACAGCCTGATGTAATAAGCTCCAGCTCCTATCTGTCTGTGTAGTGCTGTCTCTCTCTTGACGAATGATTCTGTCTCGGCATCACTGCAATGTCAGCAAGTGACAAAACACTGCAAAACGCTGTAGCTATTCATATTGGGGTCTATTTGATAATGAGGCAATAGCAATAATTGAAATAACTATCCAAAATGTCTTCATTCACTAGTCCTCCTAGCGCCTGTTTTGTATAGTCTGTTGTATTATTATGAATACACGCACACACACACACACACACACACACACACACACACACACACACACACACACACACACACATATATAAGACTGGAATCAAATACCCAAACAATTATCGCAGCATATGTTTTCCTTTGTACCCTAAATTGCCACATTAGGTCAAAACAGCAAGCTTTCATTTAATAAATAAATGAAACTCATTTCCAAGTGCACAATTACCATTTCCACCCGTGTGTGTTTGTGTGTGTGTGTGTGTGTGTGTGTGTGTGTGTGTGTGTGTGTGTGTGTGTGTGTGTGTGTGTGCATGGATGTGAATGTGTATCTATGTGCGTGCATGCATGTGTGTGTGTGTATGTGCATGTGTGTTCTTGCATTTGTGTGTGTGTGTGTGTGTGTGTGTGTGTTTAAACCTCAATCCCACAGGACCGAGGCAGAGCCTGTTTAGCATCCTTTTCACTGTATGCGCAGTGCACTGGGCTTGTTTGTGCGGTGCGGCGCGGTGCGGTAACGAGTCCCTTTAGCATTGCAGAACCTGGGCCACTCTGCACCAGCGCCATCAATTAGCTGTGTACCGTTAAAGGTACAGAGCATCGCCAAACACGGAGACTTTCATGACAACAGTGACTGATCTGATCTAAAAAAAAAAATTCCAGCCTTCTCTCACACCCCCTACAACTGATGAGGATCAAAAAGAAATCACAAAACCTTAATCTTATTGTTGACTGCCTGATGGCTTGGGCTTGCCTTCAAAATAATTAACATCATCACATTTTGGGACTGTCAGAGAAATGTCACAGTATACTTTTGGGGTTGATTCTTGTCTCGTGTAAGTAGGATTTGTAAGTCAAATTTCTGCAAGTATTTCCAGTTAGGAATTCAAGCATTCTTAATCTATTTGTTTGATCATGATAAGGGCTCCTTAAATCACAGTTTCAGTTGCGCTGTTTCAATACAGTGAGATATTTCTCTGGCACCCCTAGAAAAGTCCCGCCGTCTGGAGGATTTCCCAGGTTAAGGAGCATCTTCAGCTGGCATGGCGCTAGCATAATAATTCAGTCATTTTGTGAAGAAGAAGATTAAAGGCAATCTCAACTGCGGGGACAATGTTCCTACAATGTTCTTCCTTCTTAACTTACCAAGGCCTTGTCAAGTGCTTGTTGTTAAGATCATTCTGTCTCATTCATGTGACAGCATGTTGAGAGAGCTCTTCTTTTACAGCCAAAGTAAATTTGTTTACACGTTAAATTCCTTGTGTTTGGCACTGAGATGTATGCAGCAAATTCCTCCAGCCAGACAAGCTGTAACTATGAAGAGAATGTTATGATTTAGAGATTATATGAATATATATTATATAAAAGTGTGTATTTTATATCATTTTTTTGTATTATTTACAGGTAGAGATGAACCATCGAGCTACATATGCACGACCTGCAAACAGCCTTTCAGCAGCGCTTGGTTCCTTCTCCAGCATGCCCAGATCACACACGGGATCCGCATCTACCTGGAGGCACACACCAACAACGCATCCCTGACTCCTCGAATCACCCTCCCTCCACCCATGGGTCCCGAATCCATACCCCAGTCTCCCCTCACCAATTTTTTAGGAGACAATAACCCCTTCCATCTCTTGCGAATGACTGGGCCTCTGCTTCGAGAACCACCCCCCGGGTTTGTGGAGAACCGGCTTCCCGCCACCCCACCGTTCGTCAGCCCTCCCCCACGCCATCACCTGGACCCCCATCGCTTGGAACGCCTTAGCGCAGAGGAAATGGGCTTAATCTCCCAGCATCCCAGTGCCTTCGAGAGGGTGATGCGCCTGAACCCCATGGCCATCGAGTCGCAGTCCATGGACTTCTCGCGCCGGCTCCGGGAGCTCGCCGGCAACAACAACAACGCCACGCCTCCACTCTCCCCGAGCCGCTCCAACCCTATGCACCGCCTGCTCAACCCCAACCCCTTTCAGGCCAGCCCCAAGTCGCCCTTTCTGAGCACCCCGCCGCTGCCTCCCATACCCCCCAGCAGCACAACGCCACCGCAGACGCTGAAGAGCAAATCGTGCGAGTTCTGCGGCAAGACCTTCAAGTTCCAGAGCAACCTGATTGTCCACCGGCGGAGCCACACCGGTGAGAAGCCTTACAAGTGCCAGCTGTGCGACCACGCATGCTCGCAGGCCAGCAAGCTCAAGAGGCACATGAAGACTCACATGCACAAGTCGGGCTCCATGACGGGTCGCTCCGACGACGGGCTGTCCACCACCAGCTCGCCAGAGCCGGGGACGAGCGACGTCACAGGGGAGGGCATGAAAAACCGGGACGGGGACTTCAGTGGCGAGGGAGGTGAGAACGAAGAGGAGGAGGAAGAGGAGGAGGAAGAAGAGCTAGAGAATGAGAGCAGACCCGAGTCTAACTTCAGCATGGACTTGGAGTTCTGCCGAAACCGCGAGAATGGTTCCAAGCCCCCCTCGGAAGAGAAGGACTTGTCCCTTGGCAAGATGGTGGAAAATGTGGGACTCCACTCTATCCAGCAGTATAATAACTTGATAGTCGACAATCGGAAAAGGTTGCCTTTCTCCAAAAGGTGCTCTGATGGCCATCGCGACATAGGTGATGAAGACTCTGTGGTAGGGGAAATGGACCGGGTGGAACGGGCGACGGTGAATGGCAGAACCTGTGGCTCTGGCGACTCTTTCTCAGGCTTATTCCTCCGAAAGCCCACACCCATCACCAGTCCCAGCCTCTCCAACTCCTCCAAGAGGATCAAAATCGAGAAGGACCTGGACATTCCCCCCGCACCCCTCATCCCCTCCGAGAACGTCTACTCCCAGTGGCTGGTGGGCTACGCGGCTTCGCGGCACTTCCTCAAAGACCCCTTCCTGGGGTTCACCGATTCCAGACAATCTCCCTTCGCCACCTCCTCTGAGCACTCCTCGGAGAACGGCAGCCTGCGCTTCTCCACGCCTCCAGGTGACCTGCTGGATGGGGGCCTCTCGGGCCGCAGTGGCACGGCCAGCGGCGGCAGCACCCCACACCTGGGCGCCCCATTGCGGCCAGGCTCCAAGGAGAGCCGTCGCAGCGACACCTGCGAGTACTGCGGGAAGGTGTTCAAGAACTGCAGCAACCTAACGGTGCACCGGCGCAGTCACACCGGCGAGCGGCCGTACAAGTGCGAGCTGTGCAACTACGCCTGCGCCCAGAGCAGCAAGCTCACGCGACACATGAAGACCCACGGCCAGCTCGGTAAGGAAGTGTACCGCTGTGACATTTGCCAAATGCCCTTCAGCGTCTATAGCACCCTGGAGAAACACATGAAAAAGTGGCATGGGGAACACTTGATGACAAATGAGGTGAAAATCGAACAAGCAGAGAGAAGCTAAGCTAGGCTTTCCCTATTTAGCCTCCTGAAAAACAAAAACAAAAAATGGGGTAGCTGGGTACTCTTGATTCACAGAATAATGGTTTTAGGTTATTTTATGTTTTGCCTAAGAAACTGCCATCTGAGAAAAAAAACAAACAAAACAAAACAAAAAAGCAGGAAGTTCAACTGTTGGTGTAAACTGCCTAAATTGGCATTTTGATTTTTACAATCTATCAGCGGATGAATTAAATATACGTGGAGCCTTTAACTGTGCAATAATTTCTGTATTTATTGGATTTTGTAATGTTTTGGCATGTGCAGGTACATTTTTATTTGATCATTATTACCTTTTGTTCTATTATTTTATGCTGGGATTTTCTTTTAAAAACCCAGAGGACATCCTGAGATTTTCTTTTTGCAGAGCAGAATACCATTTGAATAATTTTAAGGCCGCTGCTTTAACCGAATTGTATATTTAAGTTACATGTGTAATTTCTTGAGGAGAAGCCGAATTCAATCTTCGATTTAAAAAAAACTTAACTGATTTTTTATTTTATTTTTTAAACCTTAGGTTTTTTGTTTTTATTAGAGACAGTAGGACATGAGCGGACAACAATCCTTTGCCATAGTAGCATGAATAGATTTTAAACATGTCAATTTAATTGGGTATGTAGCACTGAATGTCATTTCTGACAGTAAATCTTACGAGGATTCTGGGTCTTTCAAAACCTGCTTCCTCCTGAGTCCATAAATCAAGGAAGAAGAGACCATAAAAACAGATGATCACACAGGCAGCTGCTTCTCGGTACATAGTACCATCCCAGTTAACGCTACTTACACAAACCTTTCTTCTTTTTCGAAGTCACATTACAGGTAGCATTCAAATGTTTACACTGAAACATGCTAAAAAAAAACCATCCTGTGACATCATACATCGCGTAGATTATTAATCAATGCAAGTACTGTAGTCGTTTTTTTTGTGCATTCTGCCGAATAGCTCAGTTCTTGGGGAAACTGATCAACAATGCACATGTCGAAACATCTCAGGGGATGCTGTGTGTCCTGCCTGCTCTAGTCTCCCCAGTCATCTGCTTATTCTTACTCAGAAGACCAAGTCCAGTGCATTGATTTAGCAGTCTCTTTCTGTCCAGTGCAAAATAATTGATCACGTTCCATGTTATTTTTCTCAGGCAATTGTTTTTTTTTTTTTCGTTTTTTTTAACACATGAATGGTCAGAGCAGTTTTCAGTTGTCAGAGTTGGTCAAAATCACACTGCCCAGTAGTCTCGCTCAAGCAGAGCAACCCGGCACCTAGCAGTACCACCGTTTTATAGATCCAACCTGAAACTGGCCCTCATACGACTTGGGTCTGGCCCCTCATCCGGCTTGGGTTCTGGGAAAGTTCTGTGCTAGAACCACTCTCAGTAGTCAGCTCCTATGTAGGTATGACACAATCTGACGATGACACGATCCGACAATAGCATCAGCAGGTCATGGCACCAAACCAGCTGCAGATCGCACTCACTGTAGGGATTAATCCACCTGTAGACAGTGCAGCATGTCTTTATCAGTCACCACCTCTCACGTCTCATACTCATAGGTCCCACCTGTAAGTGCTTCATGTGTTACAATTTGCATTGATGGTTTAAGAGTGGGCTGGATACAAATATTTTAGCCATAGTGGATATTACCACTTTAACCAGATAAGAGCAAACAAAATACAATTAAAACTGAATTGAAAAAAAAACCAGTTAACTTGTACGTCATCTACCAATGTTTATGATCTCACTTGAAATAGCCCTATGCATTTCTAAATATATTTATGAATCATTTTGAAAATGAATTTATACTCTATAGTGTATCTTATTATAAAGTTTACCATTGTCAAAAATGTTTATATTGCTGATTTTATCTGGTTAACTTGGTTATTTGCCCTGTAAAACAGTAATTGGCAGATACAGTATATAGAGTTCAGTAGTAGCCTAAATTGCACAGTAGTAACAGTGTGTGCACAATCCTGTTGAGCATGTTCTTAAACAGTAAGACTATTTTCTTTCTTTCTTTCTTTCTGTCTTTCTTTCTTTCCTCCCATTTAGGGCTTCCTGTGATGTGTAGTTGAACACATTCTAAGAAGTAGCCACTCTGTCGTGTAACGAACGCACAGCTGACGTTTCTGAGCTTTTTAGAGAGAGAAAAGAAAACACACGTGCACGTGTATTTTGGGTCTTCAGTAGGCACTGACGATGCCTGAGACACAGCTGTGTTACATGCAGTCATGAACCCCTCCTTCATGTATAACACCACCACCCACACCCCCACCCCCATACAAACACACACACACACACACACACACACGCACACACACACCTCCCTCAAGAGGGCCAGCCACCCAAATTTGTAGACTGGAAAGAGACAGATCAACACAGCATTTCGCAGCCTGACCCGCACTTTATGATTTGTTTTACACATTTTTGTTTTCTTAAATAAATAAAAAAATGCAGAAAACGGCTTCTGAGCAAGAAATTACATTTAATGGATTGACTAGGCCTTGCAAAAGGGAGCATCTGAGATTCAAGTGCCAGTGTTGCTAGGCTTGGCTTTCACAATGCTGGCACTATAAAAAGTCAACTAATTTATTTGGACAGTTTTTATACTGCCATTCGATTCGACATGAGTGTGCCTTGAATACTGATCTTCCTATTTATCGTCTCTAAAGACAAATGCAACACTTTTGTGAAGCAAGGAATTAAAGGAAAAAAATTTAACAATTTTAGTTAAATGTCCTTTCAAAATATGATATCTGAAAATCACATGAAAAGAAAAGAGAAATTATTTTAACATGAATAAGGTGGCCAGCACAATATCTGTGTCTGTGTGTGTATATATGTATGCATATGTACATATTAAGGCACAAACACACACACACACTCTCACACACACACACACACACACACACACACACACACACACACACACACACACACACACACACACACACACACATATACAGGACATTATTCACTTCAGGACAAGATTGTGTCCCTTGATTTAAAAAAAAATAATACTGGAGTGGCATAGAATGCCACTCACAAGCAAAGAAGAGACTGGACGAAAATCAGGAACAACAAAAAAAAATAAAAAATAAAAAAACATGAATTTAGTGCACTCTGTCTTACGTTTACAGTATTGAAACAAGTACAAGGGTAAAATGATATTTCTGTGTATGTGTGTTTTAAACAATTTTTTTTTAGTTTGCTTATAAACTTTCTCTGAATGCCATAGTGGCTATGTGTACATTGGTTTTTTGGTGACGGGGTTTTAGTATATATATAAATACATATAAATATATATATTACATTTTTCTTGTTTACTGTACAAGTATACCAGTATTTGTAATATTGGAGAATGCCTGGGCATTTTACAAGGATAGAATCTTTTTCTTTTCTTTTTTTCAGTTTTGGATTTGGTTTTATTTTTTCAGTCCAATTTAAATTGTGGGTCTCTAAAATGTTTTTGTCACTGTAATTGTAAAAGTCTTGAGTTTTAGTAAATTTTATTCTGCCTTGGGTGTGAGAAAATAGTAATAATTAAAAAATAATGAATAAAAAAAAAAGAATGCTTACCAGATCTCGCTGATGGTAATGAAGGGACCAGCTACTCAATGTAAGGACGTTTTCCCATGTAGAATATGTTCAGTATGGATTTTACTTTTCAGGAAAACACTCACTTTCCTGATACATATCTCTCTTTTTTTCCTTCTGAAATGGTTATTCTTAATGGCTGGATTGAGATACATGTGTAGGCACTCACTGTCTTTTTACTGGAGCTTGTCATTTTTATCTTGTATATGCATCTCTTGTGGGAAAGGTCACCTTGGGTTACCTTTGAGTCATGTTAGTAGAGGAAATGGTCCATTGCTGAATATAAAGGCCAGGGGTCAAAGGCCAAGGGTCAAGATGCCACCACAAGCTGCCACAGTATATTTTTGGTTTGGCAGGATAAAATATTGCAAAAAAATTCCTTTAGAATTTGTATTGCTGAAATGGACGTTATTGTACAGAAGGGATTTTCAAAAGGCTGTCTAACAACCTTTTGATGTAGCTACATATACAAACGTAAATGTTTTGTTAATTATATTGGTTGTAAATATTTTTTTTATAACAACCCAGACTTTTATTTCTTTTTTTTTATTATTTGTGTGTGTTCTGATGGGCACTGGCAGAAATCTGTCATCTTGGGGGTCATTGACCTTTTAACCTTCAGACATTTTTTTAATGAATTTTTGTTTTGTTTTACTTTGGGTGTAAAACCTTGTCCATACTGGCACTTGTCAGCTGGTCTTTTAGCATGAAAAGAGTAGAGCACAAAATCAAGCTGTTGCGATTGTCCAATTAACTGCTCATTTGTGTCTTTTTTTTTCTTTGTTTCCAAGAAGTAAAAACCTGAAACCTCCTCCAGTGTGCCATGTGGATATGTAGACAGCTGAGCTGCTCTAGTGGTGATGGATGATGATGATGATGTGTGTATGTGTGTATATTCACTTTCACTCTATACCACCCAAAGGCTCTCTCTCTCTCTCACACACACACACACACACACACACACACCTACAAACACAGAAAGCGAAATGCAGCAAAATCAATGAATACATTTTCTGAGGGTGTAGCAATATTTATCCATTATGAAGAACCATTTGGTTTCACCCGGTTGCAGTGTAAATGTGAGGTGTGTGTTCAGAGGCCAGATCATGCTAAAGCCTTGCTAGCCTCTAGCCAAAGCAGACAATTAAAGGCCTGAGAGTGACCACAGTCATATGGACACCCGACAGTTAGCCACAACCACGCTGCACCGTTTAAAACTGCACACTGAAAATGCCCCCCCATCTCTGTGACCAAAAAAAGGCCCTAAGAAGTGGTGATGCTTTGATGAGTGCTGAAGGCCTTCTCTCTCTCTCTCTCTCTCTCTCTCTCTCTCTCTCTCTCTATCTCTATCTCTCTCTTTCTCTCTCTCTCTCTCTCTCTCTCTCTCTCCCTCTTTCTCTCCTTTTTTTATCTGAACACATGGTCACCAAACTAGAGCTGAACTGATGGTTACACTCACACCTATATTCAGACATCCACCATTGACCTTCCCCCTCCACTCCCTTTCAGATGTCAGGAGCTACTGACCTTTGGTTAAAAGAGAGAAGTGGCGTGGGCAGGTCTCGAAATAATCAACATAAAAGTGCTTTGCTGCTGTTCACTCCACTTACGACATTCCATGATTACAATTTCTTTTTTGTAATGTTTGTACTTAATAATGACACAGGGTTGGGACAAAGAGACTATCTGTAATTTTTTATATGTAATGATGTTCATGATCAGATGGGGGTGGAGGGAGGGCTGGGGGCTTTGACTAGGGATGATATGCCGTGTGTGTGTGATGTCACTCTATTTAAATACACAAACTGAATCTACAGGCTACGGCTTGCGTTGTCTATGATGTCATTTCCAGACTCACTTACACATACACACCACCTCAGACACTTCAGTAAACATTAAACTGCACATGGAAGCTGAATATTTCTATTTTTTAATCGACATTCAGGACGATTGGGAATACATATACCAACAGGAAGTCCATGCACTTACACTGTTAGCTGTATGAAGTACTGTATCAGCTCAGATTATACAGTATTTAGGGGTAAAGTAACTAAATGTGCAGCTTACTAGATAAAACATCCACGTTAAAATAAACTCTAATGTAGGTGATGAGTGCAGTCGTGAAAAAACCACAATGATGAATACAATCGTAACACAAAGTGTATGAATCAGAGACGTGAAACGGCCAAGCTGAAGGTCTTGTCACGAGTCTGATTAAAGTCAATGTCAAGGTAGGTACAAGGAGAAGCCCACCCTACCAGATTTATGACATTTTCCTAACATCCCCAGCTTCATGTCACCATTTTTCCACTTTTTAAATCCATGATTAAAAATGCACGTGAAAAATCATGCAGAACGTGCTAAGGAGGCGGGGGGCCCTGGTGGGCAGAGTGTGTGTGTGTGTGGAGGGGGGCCGTGGTGGGCAGAGTGTGTGTGTGGAGGCGGGGGGCCGTGGTGGGCAGAGTGTGTGTGTGGAGGGGGGGGGGTGTCTTACTTTTAGTAGGCCATTTTGTGTGCAGACTCTGATCCATATGTCAGTGCACTACTCACAGAGACTATGGGGTGGGGGAGGGTAAAGGAGCAGATAGGGGGGTAGACTAGTTTGGAGTGGGGTTGGATATATGTGTGTGTGTGTATGTGTGTGTGTGTGTGCGGATCCCCTCTCGGGGCCTGTCGAGGGTGGCTAAGCTGACTGACGACCGGCTCCACAGGTGCCCGCTCCACACCGGGCCCTCGCCTGTGAATTAGCGCTTGTCTGGGCTGGGCTGGGCTGGGCTGGGCTGGGCTGGCTGCTGCTGTGGTGGGCTGCGTCGTTAAGTCCCGCTCGCTCACTCGCTCACTCTCGGTGGTGTTAAATACCTCCCTCTACTCCACCAACCCTCAAACGCCAGGCTTGAGTGCTTTTCCAAGCCCACCCTTGGGGAGCTTCCAAACTTCACACACTCACACACCAAAAAAAGGGGTTTGGGTTACAGGTCCTCATGCTGTGGAAGACATATGGAGAGAGAGAGAGAGAGAGAGAGAGAAAGAGAGAGAGAGAGCATTAGGCAGGGTCTTGGCAAAATGCTGAAAATATGAGATGTTGTCTGGACACCATACGATCCGTGTTTAATATGATTTGATATAGACAGTTGAGGCAGATGACAGCTGAGCTGCATATCTGACACAAATTCTCAGAGCTAACAGACTGCTAATTGGAGGTAGAGAGAACGTTACTGCCAAATTCATCTGTTCTAGATCAGACTCATACACAAAACACACATCCATTTCACACATTCAGCACTTAGAATAAAATGGACACTAATAAGATCAGTATTGTCCTCTGTTGGAATCTCATATTTTCACTACTCTGATTTAATTCATCCCTTGTATTATTTCAGTACCGCAAGAAAGCAGACCCACAATTAGTCCTGTTGAGACAGAATTGAGACAGAGCAGGACGAATTTTGATTTGGCATCAGTTTCAAGGCAACAGGGTAATTAAGCCTATCCCTGACTGGCCTGGTCTTTGAAGTACCCTGTAGGGGGGATTATCCCAAATGAAGAGACAGAGAGAACGAGAGAGGAGGAGGAGGAGAGAGAGTGAGAGGAAGAGAGGGAGGGAGGGAGGTCCACTGGCTTTTTCTCCCAACATTCCTTGCGGAGTGTCATGATGGCTAAACCCACCGGAGGAGGTGTGTGTGTGTGTGTGTGCGTGTGTGTGTGTGTGTGTGTGTGTGTGCACTGCACAGCATGAGAGTGGTCAAGCACAGAGACTCAGTGTGTGCTCTTGTTCTGTCCTGCGGTTCGTGAGTTTACTTCACCGTGTAAAAAACGGGGCTGATCCAACTACCAATCCTTATCTCACACACCATTACTTCCCACAGCCCCGTCACTTATACCTCATTAATGACACTACAGTTATCCCCTGTCTATTTTATGAATACAGTTTATTAGACTGTTATTTGTATTCTCTATTTAATCACCTTTAGAATAGCCATGGTTTTAATTTAGCCTCCCATTACATGTCTATATTCTATTTGCATATTTTAGTGAATTTGGATCAGCCATAAACAGCAAACTAAACAAAAAGTATAGACTATACAGGTCTGTAATATTTAAACTGGTTCTCCACTGGAATTATTAAATACAAATATATGAAATTAAACGAATGAGTAAGAAAACAAGGTGTTAGTCGGAATCTGAAGGGTTAAAACCATCAGTACTTCAGGTACTGTATTAGACCATATCTCAGTGGGCGATACACGAAGTTAAGCGATGAAAATAATGATAAAGTATATAAATATACTTTACCAAATATATACTGGTTCAGATTCTCCTGTGCCAAGCAGACTAGGCGGTGTGAAACACAGGAACACCTCCTCTCATTAACCTGTACCTGGGTTATTTCAGTCTCAGAAACAGAGTCTGGATTAACACACACACACACACACACACACACACACACGTCTCACATATAGACACACACGTATAGACACACACATACACACACACACACACGCACACGCACAGGTTATTCAGGAATAGGTATGGAGTTATTTCAGCTCAGACTGTCAGCTCTGTTTTTTTTTCTTTATCTCTTTCTTTCATTTCATTTCAGTCCTTCCCTTCTCTCTCATTAAAAAGGCAACTTCAAATGACTTAAGCCACGGTCTTCATCTTTTAAAGCCAGAGTGTTGACAGGTACAGTGGGTCTTAAGGCTTCAAGATCAGCGTGGCTATTCTCTCAGGCAAAATCCCCCGGGAGGCTTTAAATGAAGTCCCGGGAATCTTGAGTTGGACAGGGGGGTTGGGTGATGATTTTAAAGGTGCATAAACCCGACAGCAAACAGAAAGCACTCTTTATGAGCGAGGCGGTGTGTTTGCAACATTCACGCAATGTAAAGGCGATCTTTGAGAAAGTGGTTGGAGGTAGTGTGATCGTGTGTGTAGGGTGTGTGTGTGTGTGTGGGGGGGGGCATTCCCTTGATTTTTCAAACTGAGTGTGTGCCTCAGTGGAGGGTGTTTCAATAAGGATGTCATGGTGAATCAAAGAGTTCCCCAGACTTCTGTTGTAATTAATAAGGTTATTATAATTCATCCAACTTGTCCTTATCCAATTGATTGGCATGGGTGTTTCATGCCTAATTCCAACACCACTCAGTATGTTCTCCTCACTCTCCCAATGCCTCGAATCACAACCTACGACAGATTTACCAACTGATCTGCACCATTAGCTAGACATAAAACACTTATTTTTTTTCAAAATGACTTTCATATAAGCACAATACATAAAATCAATGAAAATGAAGGATATTTTGTGCGTCTGAAAGCTGTTGATGCCATTCTTAGGTGCAAAATACCATTTTATTGAATCAGCTTGTGTTCCACCAACAAATGTGATTGATATTAAGCCTAATTAGCCAAATTCCTTTGTTCCATTTCTTTAGATCTGACAAGTACGCTTCTCTTCTAATCAGGAGGAAGATGACAGAAAAAGAGAAACTAGGTTATTTTTCATAATGTTTTTTTTTCTTCTGCAACACACAACAGCCGCAGTCACTCAAACTTCACATTTCCTATTTTTTCACTTCTTTTTTTCCCTTCTTTCCTTTCTCCTTTCTCTCTTTCTCTCTCTTTCTCTCTTTCTATATAGCTTAGTGACAACGGGGTGACTTCTTTAAAAAGCAGGCTCTGAAGAACTGAAGGCGACGCAGAGGTGCACGGTCTCTTTTTGATATTCAGATTTGGCTTCCTACACTGAGCATTATGACACATTTGGATGATCGTATTGCGGGATTAGGAGGCTGGCTTGTCATTTTCAACAACAATACCACGATTTAGGGATGCTATTTCTCACAGTGTGCTCCGCATTAACGCCCGGCCCAAAGATTTACATAAATCTTTGTCTTAAGATGAAAGAAAGGGTTTTGAGACAATGAAGTTAAGCTTTGGAAATGGAGAGAAAAGTCTGTGTGCATGTGTCTGCACTGTGTGTGTGTGTGTGTGTGTGTGTGTGTGTGTGTGTGTTTGTGTGTGTGCGCGTGTGTTTGCGTGTGTGTGTGTGTGTGTGTGTGTATGTATGTGCGTGTGTGTGTGGGGGGGTGTTAGTGGTTAAAGGCTGGGAGGCAGAAAGAGACAAAAAAAAAGTTTTATTTTAAAACACCACTGTATAGTTGATACAAAGACACATTATACCCCTTTTTTCAACTACCCCCTCATACAAAATGGGCAGGGGAAAGCAGCGTTCGTCTCCCAGGATGAGAGAGAAAGCAGGGAAAAGTGAGGCATTCATCTGTGATTTAGAGGCGCATCTTTCACTGAATTGCAGCGGCCCTTAATCTTATTGCCTGTAGCAGTCATTTTGAAAACTGACCTAGATTGTTGCGCCACCCCTCACTGATTGGATTCATCCTACGTGATTGTGAATCAGTTTATATTAGAGCGCCGAGATTGGATCAGACTCTGACCACTGAAGGCTATTTTTCTGAGTAAGGCGTACAGGGAATTTCATGTTTCGAGAAGGGCTTATACAACTCTAGCAGTATTTCTGACTACACACCCTGTGCATTGACGTGATGTAGTGATGCTGAATATTTGAATGGATCAGAACTGCACTGTTTTGGGTGTATGGGTGTACACCCAAGTGTATGGCTAAGAGTTAGACGGGTGACCAGATACAAACAGATCAAATGTAGTAAGTTGATGTGGGACAATGTGGGACATGTTACCAAAACACAGAGGTAACCTAAAATATTGATATAATGTCTATTGACATAATAAGACACATTTCTATTCTGCCTTTCAGCTCGTAAACACCTGTGTGTAAGTTTGTTTTTTTGATGTGGGAGAGGAGTTTACTGGCATCACGTCTGCACAGTTTGATTGACGGCCGTCACAGCTTCTTGATGACCGCCTTCACTGCTCTCTTCTCAGCCGCTGGATGAAAGCCAGGCTTTTTAGAAACGCGCGGCTATGTTGCGTTTGTATGAGTCAGGTTGCTGCTTTTGATGTAGCGCTATTAAACAGAGTAGAAACTATGCCACAACAGAATGAGCAGCTCGTGTGTCGAGTGAGTAAAAAAAAACGCATCCATGTGTTCTTATTTCTGACAATTAAAATCCACATGACCAATGAAAATACAGGATATTATCTCAATATGTGGGACGGGGGACACATGGTCAGAATGCTGTGTGGTCTAATTCAACACGGGACACCTGGACAAGAAGAGTCACTTTTGTTGTTGGGAAAAAGCTTCTTTTACCATAATGTCTGATGAATACTTTTTTGTCAGATTGCAAACCTGGTTGCTACTCTCAGTAAAATAAAAGTCATAGTCAGAAATCACTGTTGTTGAAACACACTTCAGATGTTAATGAGAGAACAGTTTAACTTGCATAGCGCTTAAACATATACACAGTTTAACTGACATAAAACCCTCTTGGTTGTGTGTGTATATTTATTCATACACTTTCCTCTAAACCCCTTACAGTTAAGGTATATGTTACACTGGTGTGTTTTCTCCCTGGGAATCAGACCCATGCTCCACTTGAGGCACAGGAACACCCTTGTGGAGGGATGTTGGTGTGTGTGTGTGTGTGTGTGTGTGTGTGTGTGTGTGTGTGTGTCTGTGTTTTACGGTGCCACCACGGTAGTCTGCGGCCAGATCAGAGGCAGGGCAAGGCCAGAGCAGGATCCATATGTGCAGCATATGATTGGCCGATCCCCTGCTGGTGTGTGTCCCGCCAGCTGAGCTCCATCGTGGTAACACTTTGGTGATTATAATTCCAACAGAAAGGTCGTTATTTATGGTGCCTTTCCCCCCAAGCATGCACGCACACACACACGGACGCACACACACACACACCACACACCCTCCAGGATGCTGTTGTACAGATCCCGCTGGTCCGGGGCAATAAAATAAACTAAATGACAGAGGAATGACATCCCACCTTGAACCAGTGAAAAAGGTTATTTACATCTCCTGAAACTTATAGTCAGTCAGCGCTAGATCAGTCAGAGGTGACATGGCCAATGATCAGGCATGAGATAGCAACCCAGAGAGACAGACGCAGAGAAAGAGACAGAGGCAGAGAGAGAGAGAGAGAGGCAGAGAGACAGATGCAGAGAGAGAGGCAGAGAGAGAGAGACAGAGACAGAGAGAGACAGAGACAGAGAGAGAGACAGAGACAGAGAGAGAGACAGAGAGAGAGACAGAGGCAGAGAGAGAGACAGAGAGAGAGAGAGAGCGAGAGAGACAGAGACAGAGAGAAAGACAGAGGCAGAGAGAGAGACAGAGAGAGAGACAGAGGCAGAGAGAGAGACAGAGGCAGAGAGAGAGACAGAGAATGTAGTGGTGGAATGAAAAAATATGAGGTAGTGAGAGAATGAAAGAGTGCTAGAGGTAGCTTTTGAGAGAGAGAGAGAGAGAGAGAGAGAGAGAGAGAGAAAGAGAGGAATGGATATGGAGGGCAACAGAGGTAGCATGAAAAGAAGGACAGAGAGAGAACTAGAACTAGAATGAATAGAAAGAGAGAGGCACACGGAGAGTAAGGCAGAAAGAAGGAGTTCTAGGGTTAGCATTAGAGAGAGCAAGTGAGGGGAAAGAGGAATGAGGGAGGGAGCACTACAGAGAGCAAGAGAAATAGATAGAGAGAAAGAGAGCAGGGGGAGAGAGAGCAGAGAGAGAGAGGGAGAGAGAGCAGAGAGTGAAAGAGAGAGAGCAGAGAGTGAAAGAGAGAGAGCAGAGAGTGAGAGTGAGAGAGCGAGAGCGAGTGCCATGTGGCGCTGAGGGATGTTTCTGTTCATTTTGTTGTGATCAGTTCCCAGGATCTGCCGTCCTCAGGAACACGACATTGTAATCTTGGCCATGTTTTATTTATGGCCCTTCGCGAAGCAGGTAACGGCTGTTTTAGCAAACAAAGATGATTGCTTCGGGGGCCGCCGGCCCCTCCTGAGGTAATTAACACAAAGTTCTACACAGGGCGGGAGGAGGGTCTTACGAAACCGGGCGACTATTATTTCCTTAGAAAAAGGGGCAAGATAGACAGTGTGGGGGGAGTGGTCTAGGGCGGGGGGCGGTGGTGGGGGTGTGACGGTAAAAGTGGATCATTTTCAAAAGGTCCTTTGTCATGTTTTGTCTGCGCTTAAATGATGCAGCCTCCACCTCTGAACTATGTGGGAGCTGAGGACTTCATGAAATACGAAACACTGGACCAAGCCCCATGACACGGACGGGGCGCACGCGGGAGAGGTTAAACACGACTGCGTTTGGTCCACATAATATGAGATCTACAGCATAAATCTACAGGGCGGCAGGTGAAAAAAAGCTGATTTTTCAAAAGAGAAAAGCAGGGGTGTAAAATATGCAATGTGATGCACATAAATCATCAATTGTGTGTCAGCCCCAGTGAATGGAGCTATCTGTTTATTATGGAGCCCATCCTTGGCCATGTTTATTTGTAAACTAAGCAGACAATATGAAAAGCTGGGTTGCACAAAAGCTCCAGACTGCCAGCTGGCTCACTGAGGGTATTTGTATGTGTTACCCCCCCCCCCCCCCCCCCCCATCCCCCCAACCCCTTTTACAATGCCAGCCCCTTCAGCAGACACACACACACACACACACACACACACACACACACACACACACACACACATACACACACACACAGACACAGACAAACACCCTCAGAAAAACACATGCACAAAATCGGCTGAACAAGGATGGGGTTATCAGGGTTTATGTGCCTGGGGTACATCTTCAGCAAATGTCCCCTCCTCTCCTCCTCTGCCCAAGCCTCTGTCCACCCAGCACACACACACACACACACACACACACACACACACACACACACACACACACACACACACACACACACACACACACACACACACACACACACACACACACACACACAGGACATGGGCAGCCGTAGGCTTCCCTGCTGTCAAGTCACTGTCCTATAATGCTGGGAGTAAGGGAGCCTATTTTCTCTCTGTGTTTCCAAGGGGGAGAGCAGGGAAGTGTGTGTGTGTGTGTGTGTGTGTGTGTGTGTGTGTGTGTGTGTGTGTGTGTGTGTGTGTGTGTGTGTGTGTGTGTGTGTGTGTAGGTGTGTGTGTGTGTGTGTGTGTGTGTGTGTACAGGGGGAGTGTGCACCAACCAGCTTCCAGCCCCCTAGTGAGAAAACAAATTGGTCTCTGTTCCTGTTCACATCAATTGATGTTCTATTAAGACCAGATGGCCTTGATAGGCGTAAACCTTTCTTGCAGAAAATACATACAAAATGTCGATGCCTATTAATTTTCTGTCTCCTCTTTCATTCACATTGGGGGCTGTGCTATAGCATGATGGTTATCCTACCAAAAGCCTGGAATCAAATGGAGCCTCCATCAATGTTATTTTTGCTTCAGACTTCAGACAGAGTTGATCCTGTGTGGTGTCAGACAGAAAAGAGGGCACGCACAAGCCAATGCACACACACACACACACACACACACGCACACGCACGCGCACGCGCACGCGCACGCGCACGCGCACGCACACGCACACGCACACGCACACGCACACACACACACACACACACACACACACACACACTTACACAAGCAGGCAAATATACACATGCGTGTCCAGCGAGTGTGGCCCATGCCTGCCACGACACACTATAACACACTATAACACACTATAACACACTATAACATGTGCTTGCCTCTGGCCTCCCTGCATGACTACATTCAACATCACAAGTCTACACATTAAACACTATTTATTTATTCCAAGCCTGAGACACTGATACTTAACAAGTGGTACAAGCCATGACATAGCAATAAACTGCCTGGCAATAAAGAGCGCGTGTCTGTGTCTCTCCGTGACACTCTGTAGAGGACTGTCACACTGTAGTGTGTGCAGAGGCATAGCAAGACCAGGAAGAGGTAAGCTTTGGAACGGATCGGCCCACATTCGGATGAAATCTGAGACGTCGGAGGATTTTTTTTCTGCTCTCTGAAGATGTATTTGATCAAATGTCCAAACGGAAACCCCCAAAATGGCCGGGCGTATATTTCATGCAGGGGGAATAAGATCTTCCCATGTAGAATAATAAAAAAAAAAAACTCATGAAAAGAGCATTTATCCTTCCTGGCAGTTTCCATTGATAATTACCCATCTGTCTCTGGCTTGGGTAAGACTCAGTTGAAACGGCAATATCTCTATCTACGACTCCACAAAATGATGTGGTCTTCAGATGGTGATCACAGTTTAATTAGGTCCTAATTTACAGGGGAATGAATCTGTGTCCGAGAGGTTAATACTGCAGATTCCACAGGGGGAAAAAATGATTGGCCTATCTCCAAATGGTGTATCGAGAGATATCACATTTTTCCCCCCCAGGGGGCCGAGCAGCATTAGTAATTACTCACTGGAACATGAGTCTGGGGTTCTGCAGACCTTTTTATGAAGTCCACAAATTGAGGTCATCCTGTTCTGCTTCAAGGTAGGCTACAGGTCGGAACAGTCCTATTGTTGGAAACATCTCCACAGAATATGTAGACATGCGATATAAATGGACAAATGAAAATTCTATATTTTTTTCTCTTTCTCTTTTATGTTGGCAGTCGATTAAAATTATTGTCATTCCTTACAAGACCTATTTAAAGGTAACTGTAACGACTCTCTACTGGCCTGTTTTGGCTGTGAACTGACCTTTCATTGATTCTGATTCCCCATTGGCTTCTATTTTGAGAAGTGACAGTATATTTTTTTTAACTGAAGTCAATTTAAATACTACAGTTTGCTGTGTCACATAAACCGTACAGCCACCTTTTTGATTCCCGACTAAACCGAACACACTGTAGCCGAGGGAGAAGGAGGAATCCCCGAAAGACTGCCTCCAAAAGGAGTTGTCAATGCCTAAGTCTTTAGCGCGGGGACTGCA
>NC_045165.1:19056159-19066159 GCF_900700415.2 Clupea harengus
ATGGAATGTGCTGTGCTCAGTGGCGAATGGATCTTTTCTGTCTCGTCTGGATGAGCTGTTGAGCTGGTGAACTTCTGTGAGTATCAGCTCAAAGTGAAGCCACGAGTTCCTCTATTATTGTAGTCATCCCGTTTTAATTTCTACCTTGCTGTGTGACATCGCTCTCACCAACTCCCAGCTAAAAGGTATTAATGTAAGCCACTGAATCCACAGGAAAAAAGCGTGTCAGATTTTCTCTTTTTTCAGAAAAGTGCCTGCTAGTTTAGCAATCTCATTTTAGGCCAAACTGACACCAGGATGTGTCTTTTTAGAGGTCTTCCATTACTTACTAGCAATATTACACAAGCCCTGTCTGCACAGGGACATTTATTTTGGTAAAACTATCTAAGATGATAAAAATAATGACCAGCTATAAACCAAAACAAAAGCAATTTTAAAATACTTACTAGCACAAATAAAAAAAGACTTACAGGAAACACCTAAACTATTATATCAAAACCGTGCTGTGGTCAGGTTTTGAAGCATGTAGCACAGGTATTGTATTGATATCAGCGCACGCAAAAACAACAAACATGCTGCAGGGTGTCATTTAGAACAAAGAGCATGATATGTCCAAATCTTTAGTATTATACTCCAAACAGGTCACAGCGGGGTCAAAGAAGCCGAGCTGTACTGGGAAGAGGCTCGCTCAATAGGACCATTAGTCTTCATAACATTCCTGTGTCTGCATCTGCTGGCCCTATTAATATTCACTGGTTGTGTGACCTGCCGCTGTTCCCCTTTTTTCCCCCTTAGTCAGACGCTCCCAGTCCGCCCCAACCCAGGGCCTGCCGCACATAATTAAAGTGATAAATAGATTTGCGCTTGCACTCCTTGGAAAGGTGAGACCTAGCTCCCGGTCATTATCACGGCAAGGAATTGGACACATGCTTGTCCTGTGATACATATTTCATCCTTCGATTTGAATTAGACTGCGGATTTCGCCGTAAAAATAAACACAGTCGCGTGACTTGCTGGGCCAGCCTGTGGAACCTGCTGTCGTCGGGCGGAGGCTTGTTTTATTTCAGCGCACCTGATAGTGAAGGCGGTCGTCTCTCGGAGATATGGCTGTCCTTGAAGGCTATTTCTAGTAACTTACACTCGCAGATTATATCAAGCAGCATGGTTTGTAACACCTAGAGGCATCTTAGTGTGTGGAGGAGATTTCTCCTTTCATTAAGGAAGGAGCTGTTCTCACAAATATCAGCATTACATTTAACAATTTAACAATACTTTACAGTTACATGCAGTTACTTAGCACGTGGTGTTTCCCAAAATGGCTTACTGTACATCACATGTGTACATAATGTCTGTTTATGTGTTTCCTGTGCATTAAAGCTCATGATGCTGGTGGCGTTAGCCCTTTACTCTCAGTTGAGCATTAATGCAGATCCCTAAAGCCATGGAATGACTAATGTTCCTAAACGTGAATGATCTCAAAAGCAGCTCATCACAGATGGTTTGGAAGAATCTGTTCTGCTTTTCACCTCTTAAAGACCAACATCAGCGTGAAACACTGTGCGACGTACTGTATAAGCGAACAGGGGAATCGTCTCACAATGCAACGCAAATATAAACACTAGCGCTGTGTTCTCTCCACTCGGCTGTTATCAGACAAGGTGCCAAAATCGCCTGTTGTTCACCTACAGGGTTTCTGCCACCTCCATGACACCTGTGTGTGGGACACGGTGCTACACTCTTCACCAGCCCGTGCTTTGACAGGTGCGCTGTTGGTGCGACGTGTTGATTAACTCCACTTGAGACTCGAGGAGCTAAAAAGGCAACTCAATTCTGTAACAATTTGCCTTTTGTAAGAGAAGAAGTGTTTTTTTTAAGTATCTTGTGTGTTGTTATGATGTTGTGTGATGTTAACTGCCTTTTGCCTTTTTGGGGAGATACCCTGTTTTTGTATGTTTAATGTACTGCTTAGTCCAACTTATTCCTATAGCTATTTCCCTCATTTGACAATTTGGCTATTCATACAACTCTTTATATGCTAACATTTCTGAAAAATTAAGTCAGACTTGCTGCGTCTTGCAGCATCTTCAGCCTTCTACAAGCTTATGTACATTTACACTGTAAATCACACTGAAAAGATTAAATGGCTTGTGTTACATCAACAAAACAATCAAGCACTGATGACACTCTATTTACGTTTAAATATGTATAGGCTTAAATAATTAATCTCTTATCTGACAACTGTTGGAACATAAACTGTCATAACCTCTGAAACAATCTGAATACTCCTCATTGTCATAACTGCTACATTTGACTATTTTGCATTGGGCATGAGATTTCTCTGATTTCATGACCTGCACTATTGAAAGTAACCCTGATGTACGCTTCTTTTGTAAAGTCACCCACAATTTGCATTTACAAAGAGGCCACGGCCAAGTGTGCAGTTTTTCACCATGTCAACCGTGTTTAAACCCGAAAGACAGGGGAGAAGTGTCTTAGGGATCTCAAAAATGAAGGGGCAGAGACAACATGTGCCGTGTCAAGTGCAGACAGGCACACAAAACACAAGCTGGAGGGGTGAAGGCCGTCTCAATCCAGCAACCACTTCATACTGAACCACATCTCCAGCTCCCAGCGAGAGCAAGTAGAACATGCCCACTGTTGTGTTGGGTGAATGAGCATAGCGAGCGTGAGCTACGCCTGTAAGCTTCCATATGGAGCATTATTTACTTCCCCCCCCCCTTTTTTGTTGAGTCTGTGGTGGGGCTTCTTCTCCTTCGCCCTCGTCTTCTTCTTCATCTTTTCACCTGCACTATGACAGATGGATGAAGAGGGAACTGTTCGGGCGTTAATTGCCCTCTTCCCCGCTTTTGTGGCGGCGCGGTCCTCAGGTTGGCCAGGGCCGCCCTAATTAACGATCTTTGAGAGCGCGAGGCGGGCATCTGGTCACTGCCATCCCCATCCCCATCCCCATCCCCACTCGCCCCGCCACACAGCGCCAAGGAGACAATGATGGCCAATTATCTCATTTATTAAAAAAGGAAGGGGGGCCTTGGCCAGTGATCGTTATTGAGGCAAGGGGGGGGTTAGTGTGTGTGTGTGTGTGTGTGTGTGTGTTTTGGGGAGGGGGGGGGGGGGGGGGTCGTCATCAGCTTGGCCTCAGACAGGCTGTGCCTAGTTTACAGGGAAATGAGGCAAAGATCACTTGAATAGCTACCCACAGGCAATCATGGTTGTGTTTGTATCTTGGTGTGTTGGAAAAAGCAATACTTCAACTACTGAGAGCATGCCATTCTCAACCGTGTTTGACTCTTAATAAAGAGTCTATGTTGATCATGGGAAATACAATATTTTTGTTGTGAAAAAACAAGAGTTCCGAATGTAATTTCTGCCCAGCTTACAAGAAGAACTTATTGTTGTTTTAAATGGTGATCAAGGCCTTGTTTGCTTTTGCGGTTCACAGCGAAACATAATCTCATTTAAATATGCCCTCTACTCTGCCCTACTTTTGATACAAAATTAAAGTAAGACACTGCCATGGCGACAAGCATGTGACTGGTGATTAACAAGGAGCTGCGTTTCCTGTTGAAGTGTTTTCATACACCCACAAACACACACACACATACACACACAAACACACACAGATACTCACATACATAAACACACACACACACACACACACACACACACACACACACACACACACATACATGCATGCACATTCACACGGGCATCACTGCTCGTTCCTCAAAAATGCAGTTCCCTCCATTGCTCCAGCAGTCCATCTATCTCTGAGCCTGAGGACCATCAGCAGATGGAAAAGCATTGTTTTCCCTCCCATTGTTTTGTGTGGTGTCCTTCGTGACAGACCGGGCTACAAGCATTTAATCAATAAATTAGCGGCAGCAGCCAATGCAGAGTGGGCCTAAGGGGTCAGTGTGATGGGGAGGAATGGGGCTGAGTTATGCAGGGAGATGGGGCGTGGAGTGTAATGACAGGGGTGGCGCGGTAATTTGCTTAATAGCGCATCGTGTGCGGGAGAGGAGAAGAGAGCGCTGAGAGGAATCAAGAGGACACTTTGAGCAGATGAGAAGTGCTGACCTCCTGTGATAAACTGACATTTTGTCTTGAAGACAGAGAGAGAGAGAGAGAGGGTGGGAGGGGGGTGGGGGGCGGCTTGTCCGTTTGGTTGCGTGCCATGGAGCAATTGCTCTAATGGACGAGACCCTTTAGGTAAGCTTCCCTGCCTCCACCTAAGCGGAGAGGAGCCGGAGGAGCTGGCCAGGGCAAGAGGCAAGGTCGTCACGGGGACGAGTAGGTAATGACATCAGGAACACATTTGTCCGATTGGCTGGTTGTGGCTGTGCCTCCTTTTTTTTTAACCCCACAATTTCTCAGACAAACAGACACTGCGTTGTTTGTTTTTGCTGTTTATTCCACAATTTTAATAGTATTAAAGCTGACTTTGTAAACCCTCACATGTGTTGAGTCAAAGGTTATTCTGCAAGAGTGCAGACCACCACTGCTCCACTCTCGGGGTAAAGACAGTGGGGTCAAATATGTCGTCCACAGCGGAGGTAAAGATGATAGAGCTCAAACCCGGCAGAGCTTTTCACACAAAGAGACAGAAACATGCTCTGCCTTTTGCTATGAGATCAAAGCACGACCTTGGTAGAGAAAGTTTTCCATTGCAAACACACACTATAGACCCCTGACATCAACTGTCGACTCAAGTTCTTGCACAGCATCTCTTGCAGCTAGCAGCATACAACACCGAGCACTGGCTCTAAGTGCACACAATTATGGGATCAAGTACCATAGGTCAATTATCCATGTCCATTTCCTGATAATGCATCAAACTGATAGGGTGAGCAGATGTTTGACTTTTTTGGAACATGCTTCTGTTATAGTTCACCAGATCCAGACCGGATGGAGTCCTGCGTGAAGAGTGTTATCCAAGTCACGTTTGGCGTAGCGCAATTTAGAGAAAGTTAAAACAAGCTTATCTTCCAGTAGCACCAAATATGCTTGATTTAATTAGAATAAAAACATTATTGTACAGGAAGACCAAAGCCTGGAACTTGGTAATGATTTGATCCTCATGACAAAATTAGGGTTGTTTTGTGTGTTGTTGCTAAATGCTAAAGCTAAAAGGTTCAGGTTAAGGGACAGGTCAGCTTATATTGTGTAAAGTTCAAAACTAGCCCTAAAAACACAGAGCTTTTCCCCTTCCACCTCCCTCACCACACACAGTTATTCCATTACTTGTTTATTTCCATAATTTTAACCAAACAGATTAGCAGATTAGCAGGTTGCTCTGTGTAATTGAGCATTTTAATTTCTGCCCTTATGACGTCTCTTTGTGAAGCTGTACATTTCATAATGCCTGTAGAAGGCACATGTGAATGATATGTCATGCTCAGGAACTTATCTTTCCTTCCTACTACTTTCATACTATAAACCTATTAACCTTTCGGTTAAATGGGATCAAGTCTACTCTCTCTTTCTCTCTCTCTCTCTCTCTCTCTCCTAATTTATAGGATTCCTGACTTCTGTTGAATTCTTTATCATGTGAATGTGAGGCAGATGTGATATACTCACTATTGCCCCAGCAGTGCATTCCAGTACATTCCATCCTTTAAACTTACTTCAAAGTCAGTATTCATCCTTACAGCGGTTGGATATAAAAGAAGGAGAAAGGGATTCAACATTACTGGACCCAAGCCTCCTGTATGCTGCACAATGTCAGCTGCCAGGGATCATTTTAATACTACAAAAGCAAAAACATCTGATCTACACAGTATTCATAAGTGTGTCGTGTGCAAGTGTTTGTGTGTGTGTGTTTTTGTGTTTGTGTTTGTGTTTGTGTGTGTGTGTGTGTGTGTGTGTGTGTGTGTGTGTGTGTGTGTGCGCACGCTATTGTAATAACATCTGCAGCAACTGTGCAATCCAAAAAGTATCTGTCTCTCTCAACATTTGGCTGGTCTTGCATAAATGTGTCATTGGGCTGAACATTTGTAAGCTTGGTCAGTTTGTGTAAACTGGTTCACTGTTTATTGACGTTTTATTTAGGCTGTGATTGCACATTGTCAACATTCAGTGCCAATAAAAAAGTGCTGTCTTAAACTTGGGCGACCCTGTGCTTTCTTTGTTCGTATTCAGTTAAGGCGGATCAAAGACAAATTTGTGTAAATGATCTATATGGGACATTTTAAATTGGATTGCATTGCTTCTTAAATGAAAAGCAAATAATTTCATGGCTAATGCGCTTAATTTGAAAAAAATAATTCAAGATTTCCACAGTTGTTCTTAGCATGCGGCTTTGTGTGGTATGGTTGACGCTCTTTATCAAACCGATTTGCCTTGGCAAACGTGCACAACATCAAATTAGAAGCCTATATCCCTGTAAAAATCCCACCTGGCGACCATAGACAGTTCATACCGCAGCCCCCAATTAATCCTTGTTTGCATTTTTTAAGCTTTTACATATTTTGTTATAGCCCACATTTTGACATCAATCTGGCTGCGTTCTGCTGCACGCATAACTCCCCAGTCCACATTACTCGTAAACAAAGTGACCTGTACACATAATCAGTTTGTTTGCCAGCCAGTGTTTGATTAAGCAGGTATATATGCTAAGTGCAGAATTCAGTTGGTGAATGAAAGAATGCATGAATGAATAGATAAATAGTTGTATAAAATAATGAATACATAACATCATGAAACCTGATTGATGTCCTGGACGGCGGGCCCTCCTAATGGAACCTGTCAGCCAGTGATTGCGAAGGCCTATTTAAAAACCTGATGTTTTGTTATGATTGGACATGTCACTCTCCAACTCCACTGATTAGACAGAGGTGAAATAATATACCATGTGCCAAACACACACACACACACACACACAAACACACGCTCATACACGCACTTTTAAATATATAAATATATATTTCTATAATTTCTCTGTGGCAAAAGTGTTGGGTGCATATTATTTTGTCAACCTCAAGGAAACGCAGACATTCAAAGAGATGTCACCACTGAAAAGCACCTTCTTCACTTGAGACTAGAGTTCTAGGTTCCCGCAGGCGAGGGTTTGAATGGAGGTCAAATCATACAAAAAGGGATTTCTTGAACTCTCTGCATACGGAACTCAAAGTCCTTCACTCCCCTCCGCACTTCTAAAGCACTGCTGGGTCAGAGCCGCGCACCTCCCGACCTGCCGCTTCCATTCACCCGCCAGTCGAGGACCTGCTAATTGGAGATGTCCCTTGTATTACTTCCTGTGTTCTCAACACAGACGTTTCTTTTTTTTCCTCAGAACGGAATTCACCATCTCCTTTCTCAGTGAAGTTACCGACCCCAGGTACTGACCCATCAACCTTGGCAGCACTCCATCCATTCCAGCTCTCTCGGAGAGACTGTTCACGCATCACACCACTTTAGATCTCCTTAGCTTTTTGCTTACGGATAGGTTGTTGTAAACACTGCACTGTACTGGGCCTCAAGATATGTTGTCTGAATCAGGGGTCTGTCAAGGTTGTGTGCTGTTCCATCACACCTTTGTGTAGGAATCATCCAGAGGTAGAAGTGTGGTTCTTTTCTCCTGGTCCACTACCACTCACACACGTTAAAGTATTTCCCACCTGAAAAGGAAAATGCTCCTGAAAGCCTTGTTTTCACTGGCTAATGCAAAAGAGATGGACACAAATATGTCAAACTATACACAGAGATATCCAGTAGCCAAAGAAATGAAATGAATCATGAAATGACAACAGATAGCACAAAATGGAATGATAAACCTGAACAGGTGAAGTAAATTAGTAAATAAGTTTTGTCACACTGTACTGAAACAGCATAGAATGTCATATATGTAATACATTCTTAAGCACCAAAGTTATTGTTAAACGGTAAGTATATTGTCAGAGAGAGTTGGATGGCAGTGGCTGTCCCTTGTTATCAGACAACATTCAGTGGCTACTGAAGTTCTGTATTACTGGTGCGTATGTCCCACTGGTGGCTCATTCACTCACCCTTAGAGAGGCAGGCTGAGATAGACTACTCACAGCAGCACCCAACTTGGGAGACAATGTTATCTGTCAGCGAGAGAGAGCAAGAAGGACAGCCAACAGTGGAGGAGTGTTGTTTTTCTCTCTTTCACCGAGTGGATAAATTCATCACTCAGTTATGATGTGGTGTTCAGCTTTCTGTCTTTTTTTGCAGGTGGTCAGGCTGTTTGACACACAGACACACAGACACACAGACACACAAATGCGCACACACACGTGCGTGCACACACACACAAACACACACACACAGACACACACACAAACACAAACACACACAACACACAACTCCTGAAGATGAAGTGAGTGTGTAGGTGTCTTGATGAGATAGATAGGTCCTGGTCTTTACACCGTCTGAATGAATCTCCCATACAACTCACTTCTGGCACATACACAGCTGGCTCAGATGAGGAAAATGACAGTCCTTGGCCCTTACACCCAGGTGATGGCTCAGACAGAAAAGCTTAAAGATGAACTAAAGAATTCGTTATATTGTGCTGTTTATTGAAAGGAAGATCACCAGCTAGTGCGAATATTCAGGGATCAAAATGAGGTTAAAGGCTGTCAAACTGTAATACTGGATGCAATATGTTCATGTTCCTTGACATTCTGTCGAACAGTGTGTGTCAGAATGAGTTTCATCTCATTCCTTCTCTCATTTTATTAAAACAAAACACTCTCACACCGCAGCAGTTTCTATCCCATACTACGCGGGAGGCTTGGGCCAAAGAGGTATTTTCCTTTTAAAATTAAAGACAGATGCCACATGTCGGGAAGTTAAAAAAGGGGCTTTGTGGGAAATGAGTCTGGAGGCACATTTTACACCCTTTATCCTATTGTAAAAAAAACCCCTCCTTTGTGCCGATAGGCGTGAGGTGTGAGCGCGTGCAGATTGCCCGGGAACGAGGGAATAAGGCCGACTCCGGTGGAACGGTGGATGTGCGATGCTAATACGCAGATCGGCCGGAGATTATACCAGGTTTGGAGAGATTCAGTCACGAGATTTAAGTCTCCGCTTCTCCCCACTGGTAACCATGCCAACCGCGCGAGGAAACTATTAAACAGTTCTGCATCTCTAAACAGGGGCCTACAAAGAGCCGAGCTGGCAGTCAATCACCAGCCATAACAGGCTAAGCTTCTCATCAGGTTGCAAACTTCCACAGCCTACGGGACAAAATGACTTTCGGGGGAAAGGATTTGGGTGGGAAGCTTATTCTCATGCATATTGTTTCTGTTGTTGTCATTGCTCATTCGCTGAGGAAAAGGTACCTTCAACTGTAGTTCTCCAAAAGTTGCTCTTTTGTAACATTTGACTGCCCCAAAAGTGGAGAAAATAAAATATAAAGTGAAACGCAAAGAGGACTATTATTGTTTTTTAATAAAGGCAAGTTGAAATGTAACAAGTGTAATGCTGAAACCTGCAGTCCAAAAAGCAGACTTAAAGTTGTCTTTTGTATTGTGTATATGTATGTGTGTGTGTGTGTGTGTGTGTGTGTGTGTGGATGAGAGAGGAACACAGAAATGCCTAATTAAATAAATAAAGAGTGTGAGTGTGTATTTGTGTATTTGTCTTTGAGTCTATTCATTGAATAAAGGCCTACTTGAGCCTTGAGCTGCAGCAGCAGCAGCAGACGTGTCCAGTCTGTGTCTCTGCTATTAAAGGCCATTGTTGCGTGAAACAAAAGCCTCATCCACCTCACCCTTCACAAACTTGAAGAGGGGGAGGAGGAGGAGGAGGAGGAGGAGGAGGAGGAGGAGGAGAAGGAGAAGGAGGAGGAAGTCCATGAAATAAATAAAAAAACACTCCTGTTTCACCCGGCTTGTATTGTGGTGGCAAACAAAAACAAAAGCCCTGCTAAATTGTGGCCTAGGTGGCTTGCTGTGGTATTATCTTACACAAGGCCACTGTGTAGCTTACAAGAGGGCCCGAGCTCTGCCTTTCT
>NC_045165.1:19071159-19078659 GCF_900700415.2 Clupea harengus
GGGTATAACTGAATCCAGCATCTCAGAGTGTGAGAGTCAGACACTCTACCCTTGAAGCAGTTCCTCCGTGACCTGTAAACATCTCCTCTCTGGGTAGCCAGCAGAAAGCCACTTGGCCATCCAGCTTGCCGTAGTTGGTTATGAAATGGCATGCTGCAGTGGAACAGATGGAGATGTGGTCATGGTGGGAAGCGGCTGACCCAACCTGTGACGCAGGTACCGTAATCCCAGATTATATCCCACTTTACCTGACCTACAGAGAACAGGCAAGGCTGCATTTATTTAAAGGCAAGAAAACAGTCAGAAATGACACGCTTCAAACTTCAGCACAGTATTCCTCCAACTCTCTGCTTTGAACCAAACCACGCTCTGTTTTAAACTGATTTAACTTATGTATTGTGTTGGTTTGTGTGTTTCGTGGTTGTGTGGTTGTGTGTTGGTGAATATTGACTGTGTTCTGTTTTAAACTGATTTAAGCTTGTTTTGTGGTTTGTGTCTTTTGCGGTTGTGTGTGTGTGTGTGTGTGTGTGTGTGTGTGTTGGTGAATATTGACTGGACACGCGTGACAGTCTCCAGGACTCAGACCTGAGCGTGGGTCTCCAGGGGGGCCGGGGAGCTTGATAATCGCTTTGGGTTTGCTCAGCACGCGCACAGGCCGTTAGATCCCTATCTCGGCCCCCTTTGTATCCGGCTATCAGGAAGCGGAGCGTGAACGTGCCCCTCCGACCTGCCTGAACCAGATGATCGGGTCGCCGAGGGTCCCGCGTCACCAGATTGGACAGTTTCTGGGCCAACGCAAGCCCCTCTTCACTTGCCGGAGCACCTTGAACCGTTCTCGGCCCGCTGTCATGGCGATGAGTGCTGCATCCCGCCACCCGTCCCCTGGTGCTGTCCAGACCCTGGACACAATGGCTGGAGGTGGGGGGGGGCAAATGGGGGGTTGGGGGTTGTATTTCTCTGGGGTTATCTGCCTGGATCATCCAGCCCCTTCAGTGTAATTATGCATAATTGGCCTGCCACATGCTGTGCAGAAAGGCATGCTGGATGGCGATGGCCGGGACCAAAAAGCATCAAGCTCACGTTAAAGTATTCATACCGCTGTCTCATCTGCAAAATTGCCCTTGACTTGAGTGCGCCCACCCCATCCTCCCACCCTTACCCTTATCCCCCAACCCCAACCCTACACTGTCCTCCTCATCCCTTCTCCCTCCAACACACACACACACACACACACACACACACACACACACACACACACACTCACACACACACACACACACAGACACACACACTCACACACACACAACTATTAGAGGCTGCGCTGACATAACGACGTTTCAGGGTTCAGTCATTAAGGCTGGAGTTTCTCTCTCTCTCTCCTGCTCTCTCTCCCTCTCTCCCTCTCTCTCATCAGGCCTCTCTCTCTCTCTCTCTCTCTCTCTCTCATCAGGCCCCTCTCTGTTGTGGCAGCGCTGCATATGGCCACGTCTGGGCTCCTTCTCCAGAGATCTGGCCTGGATATGGGCGACCCTTAATGGCCGTGTGAAGGAGCAGCAAATAGCTGGAGATGACAGTGAACCGCCCTGGGAAGGACAGTGGAGAGCAGGGGGTGGATAAGGGTGATGGTGGGTGAGGGTGAAGCGTTGGAGTGCCCTGGTCCGACACCACTAATGACTCTTCCTGGCCTCTCCACTTGACACGGGCAGTCCATTAATTAGTCAGGAGACTGATGTTGCGAGACGTTTCACGTGTGTGTGTGTGTGTGTGTGTGTGTGAGTGTGTGTGTGTGTGTGTGTGTATGTGTGTGTGTGTGTGTGTGTGTGTGTGTGTGTGTGTGTGTGTGTGTGCGTGCGTGTGTGTGTGTGTTCTGCAGGATGGCAGTCCAGGCGTCACGCAAGCAAGTGGCATTTAAGAGCTGAGATGAGTCTGACATCACGCTCTGGGGTTGAATGGGCTCAACCTCCTCTTAAAGACCACCCCTGATAAAAATCAAACTGTAATATCTGTAAATGTGTCTGACCTGGTGTGCACATTACACTTTTTACGTCATACTGATGTTTCATAGCTCACTAAAGAAATGGGGTGGTTAATATCAGTCAAAGGGCATGACCTCAAAAGTACTGGGTTGGTTTATATCAGTCAAAGGGCATGACCTCAAAAGTACTGGGTTGGTTTATATCTGTCAGCAAAGGGCATGGCCTTACTGCTGTATGTGTCATGCTATTTTTTCTTTGCCTCAGCTCACTAAGACTGGATACCTGTTAATTAGTCAATATCCCTGTGATCTATTTGGAGTCGTGCAACTCCTCACTGCAGTCTAAGGTCATACAAGTAGCAAGCAATGTGATTGCGAGTGGTCGTTTGTAGTTTTACATACGTAGGCTGCTGATGAAAAGACCTTAGATGTATTCGGATGTCTGTTGGACATGCGAGGGAACATTACAACAGAGCAACGTTGTGCAAAAAAAAAAAAAAAACTCCCATTGGCAAACATAGGATCACTGAAAATAAACCTTTGGACTCATATTTCAATATGCAGTTTTGAAAGGGGGAAGGGGAGATAGATGCCGTTTATGAAGGCCTCTCGTATGTCTGGACATGCTGTGAAATGAAAAGAACTGTACCATATGTGCTAGTATAGCAATCATCACAACCATAAAGAAATGCAGCCAGGACCGGCAAAGCCAATAGGCTTTTAAAGGAGAGAATAGAAAGAGAGAGAGACTCAGGCAAGAAGGGTAAAGACCTTACTTACCATTTAATCGCCGCACCGCCGTGCCAATGGAGATGTCAATGCTAATCTCTCAGACTTTTTACATATCTGCTACGCACAATGGTCCTCCTTGCCCTGCAATCTCTCCCTCGTGGCTTTTCTCCGAGTCCTGAGACAATGTGGTGCTCTCTGTCACTCTCCCTGCGTGCCAAGGTCCTCTAGCCACCCCACCCCACCCTTCCCCACTTCCGCGCTCTCCTCTCCTCTCCTCTCCTCTCCTCTCTGGCCTCTCCGGTGCAGCCGAGCCACAACGGGCAGAATTAGGGGAGCAATTAATGTCACAGCTGATGGCCGAGGCGGCTGCGTCAAACTGACTCGTGTCTGCGCAGTTTAAGCACCTAAGCGCTGCGCTCCGTTCTTCATTAAGGCGAAAGGGGCTGAAATCACTGTCAGATGAAGAAATCAATGTCAGGTGGAAGTAGCTCAGGCTGCTGGCCGGAGAGAGAGAGAGAGAGAGAGGGAGAGAAAGAGAGAGAGAGAGGGAGAGAGAGAGAGAGAGAGGGAGAGAGAGAGACACAGCCAGGGTCTTAAGCCTCTGCCTCACTTCCCATAAACCTGTTCCTGTTTTGGGGTGTGTGTGTGTGTGTGTGTGTGTGTGTGTGTGTGTGTGTGTGTGTGTGTGTGTGTGTGTGTGTGTGTGTGATTGTGTGTGTGTGTGTGTGTTTCTCAGTCAGTTTCCAATCAGTGTGATTTGAAAATGCTACACAAGGCATATTTCATGATCTTTACTGATGTCTCTGTGTTAGTGTAAGAGAGGGAGAGAGAAAGTGAATGACTAAAAATAAAGAAACATTTAAAAATTGTATTTTAAAAAGCAAAAATGAGACTATAAACTCGGGTAGTTACTGTAAATGTACCCTGGTACAATAGGCTTACATTCCACACCTTTGAGGGATTTATCAGTGATGACCTATCTGCTCTTTGAATTAATACTGTGGATGAATTGTGCTACATAAATAAACCTATTTGCCTTCATTTCTATACGCAGTGTTTATATTCCTGCCTAAGCATCCATGTTCTCTGTGAAACATTCCATTACAAGCTGGTTTGGATGTCAGCTGTGAGGTTTCCTCTGGGTGCTGTTTGGCCGTGGTTGTGTCCACCCCCCACACATTATGTGGCCAAATTTGTATGAGTGTTGGTTTTACAGACAGAGAGAAAGGGGGGGGGGATTGGCTTTAATTACTCACAGATAAAACAAAAAACAAAACCCATTGTGGATCTGACTTTTGTCTCTCATTCTCTTTCTCCCTCAATCTCTTTTTTTCTCTCTCTCTCTGTCTCTTTTCTAAAGCCCTTTGTTTGTTCTGTGTTTTTCAGTGGCACCTACGGGAGGGTTTGGGTCTCAAATGCTTTCTGACCAAGGCCATAGCAGCAAAGCAGAGCAGTCACAGGCAAATCAGAAAAGCAATCCATGACAACAAAAAAAGAAAGAAAGGACGGGACAAAAAGGAGGGGGAAAAACGTGATGGCTATTGAGTGGCATGGAGCTGGAAGCCACTCATTAAGGGAAAACATGCCAAGGTTTGCACTCACAAAGGACCCTCTGCTGTCGCTCAACGCCAAGGTGGTTTTGTGCAAGTGTGATGTCACTCATTGTGATGCAGAATTTGTACACAACCAAACCCCCCCCCCCCCCCCCCCCCACACACACACACACCCCGACCTGCCCTCTCTCTGCCTCCAATCGCGCTTGACTTCCATGCATTGTCCAAATGTGTGTCTCTGTTTGTATGTGTGTGTTTTCATATAAATCCTCTTTTAAAATATTCCGCTGGCTTTTTAGTGTAATTCTTCCAGAGAGATACAGCAGGGGGCAGCCTGGCATCCGCATCCATTCCTGGCGGTGGCACTGCCTACTTGGCATCCTTAAATACATACAACTCCCTCCCCCCCACCCCCCTTGCTGTGTTTTCTCCCTCCCTTGCGCTTTCTCTCTCTCTCTCTCTCCCACTCTCTCTCTCCCCCTCTCTTTCTCCCTCTGCCCCCCCCCCCCTGCCTCTCTCTCTCTCTCTTGGCTCTATGTGCATGTTTGTGCCCCTGTGTTGTGTCTGTGTACAGTATTTATGTCTGTGTATCTGTGTATCTGTGTGTCTGTGCGTCTGTTTGTCTCGTCCTCGTCATTCTGGACAAGCTAAAAAATCCAACGCCGGCCAAAGTCCCTGCACAGCAACGCACGGAGCAGAGGAGAGGAGAGCGGAGCAGTCCTCAGTTAGTCTCAGTTCCTCAGGCTCCAGTGTTAACACGAACCCCAATCTGGACAGGAGGAGACTGAGGAGAGGGATACTTTCTAGAACATTCTCACAGATAGGTGTGACGGATGTGAGGTGCACTGAGATGGCAGCCAAATATTAGGTGCTGAGCAGTGTCTTAGCAGGTGCCATAACTCGCTATAATACGTCAAACGAGACTGACTCACTTCCAAAAGCTGGTGATGTTGGTGAGATGGCGATGGGGAATGTATCAGAAATGACTTCTTTCTTGTTGTGACTTAAGAAGCTACTTTGTGCCTTTGTGTACCATCTCTGTGTCTCTCTGTTTACTTTCACACTGTGAACTTCCTGGGAGAGGAAGAGTGAAAAGCCACACGGGCCACATCCTTTCATAAGCGGGGTGGCGTGTACTGTAGCCCTAGTTTTTTTTCACCTGCAGACGGGGCTGCCTTCGGTTATTGGTTGCAGTGGATTCTGGGTAGATTCTGTTTGCAGGCGCGGAGTTAGTGGGTGGGGTAGGTAGGAGGCAGGGTGAGGGGCCTGCAGTGAGTGAGTAAGTGTGTCAGTGGGTCACACTGCAGTCACGGGGCAGACAAAATACTCCCGCTCATCATCGCATACCAAATTCTCTTTAAAAGTCTCTGTGTGTGTGTGTGTCTGTGTGTGTGTTTTTTCATCACGTCATGAATATTTCATGCACTGATATCTGGGCCAATTAGGTGTCATATCCTCTTGTCTGAGTGTACTTTATCTCACTTGGGCTCCTCTCTGCTCACGTGCGCTGGCACTCGGCGGCGGTGGCGGCAGCACCGGAGTGTTAAGGAGGGGAGGTGTGCCCGTGCTTTGTGCAAACAGAAAAATAAGTGTGTGTGGCATCTGGCTCCTTCAGACGACCTGAGTCAGTTTACACACACACACACACACACACACACGCACACACACACTATAGCTGAATGTTGTGGACGACTGAGGGTTCCAGGTCAGGTCAATCAAGACAAGCCGTCAGCACTTCACTTTCACTTGCTTTGTTTGTTTGTTTGTTTGTTTGTTGGGATACGTTATTTACACATGGAGAGTCATTTTTTTAGTCACACATGATCCTCGATTTTGTTGTGAGAATCATCATTGATGGCTTATGCCAAATATCATGCCCAAAACCAAAGTAAAGTGGTCTACTAATCTGTAGTGCAAGACTCAAAAATATTATCCACTCATGCTGAAGGTAACTTGAAACTTTCACATATTTGTTTGCTTGTTATACTCCTTATAAAACACAATGAATCTCATGCATTCTGAATGGAATTATGCATTACTGTTAAAACAGATACAAAACGACTCTTTTTATTGAATCAGATAGTATTCCTATGACCTCCTCTTTCAGTCCAGCGAAATATTTGAGTTCCGTCATCGAAGAAGGATCACCCCGGGACCTGACGCGTCTTAATTACAACCTAGAAGAGAGTGAGGCGTAAACACGCCTAATTTATTTTATTTTACTACCAAGTGTTTTTGGTAAGTGATAATCCCCCAGAACTAAATGAGAAAGGGGACCCGCAGATGCATTCGTCTCAGCTAATGAGGACTAAGAGTGAAGAATGAACAAATGCAACGCATCTTTTTTTCAGAGCACAGAGTTCGGTATAAATGAGTTGAAAGGCGAGAGCGTCTCCTCGTCTTAATGAGTTCCATGGAGCCTCCGAGTTTGGCGAGGCATCACCGGGATCAGCTGGGTGGCAAAAGAGAGAGTCGTCCGTGAAACCAGGCAAACGGGCTACGTGACGTGACGTGACGCATGGGGCCAAGCTAAACCTGAGCCGTCACAGGGATGCCTCTGTGCAACCCCCCCCCTTTAATGCAGTAACACACATGCCCCCCCTACATACACACAAACACATGCATGCACACACACAAGTGAACACAAGCTTGCAAATACACTGCATGCGCACACTAACACAGACAAGCACTCCATGAGCCACATACACACACACACACACACACACACACACCGGCACGGGTGTATTCAGAAGATCTTAACGCCCCATGACAGAGGTGGTAGCGCTGGGATGGAGGGCGGAGGGGGAAATGTGTGTATCTGTGTGTGTGTATGTTTCCACGTGTGTCTGTGTGTGTGTGTGTGTGTGTGTCTGAACGAGTGTCCCTGTGTGAGTGTGTGTGTATGGGTGTGTGTGGTTGGAGGAAGGGTGAGGGATGGGGGGGGGGGCTATAGAGGGGAGGTGTTGGGGTTTGGGTGCAGAACTCCTGAGCTTACACACCACGGCGGCAGCCAGAGAAAGTGGAGCAGGGGAAGGTGTCGCTTTTAATTATGCTCCTCGCTCCCCCGCACAGCTCCCCGCCATCTGGCATGGCGAAATACGACTTTAATAAAGAGAGAATTTCCAGTGCATAATTTAGTGGTAATGGCTGGACATTTATGTTACAGTCATACATTAGTGTTCCTGTGAAACACACGCCACGGCAGAGGGGGGGGGGGGGGGGGGACGAAGGGGAATCGGG